>NC_141029.1:53815000-53865000 GCF_052040795.2 Danio rerio | reverse complement strand
ACGAATGAATGAATGAATGAATGAATGTCAGTTGAAGTCAGAATTATTCTGCCCCCTTATGATTTTTTTCTTTTTTACATATTCCCCAAATGATGTTTCACAGAGCAAGGACATTTCACAGTATCTAGTCAACATCTAGTCAAACAATATTTACTGTTATTCTATTCTGTTTAGAAATGCGTTGAAGAAATCTGCCAACTATTCCAACATATGTTCTATGCAGTGGATGCTTTTCCAGCCGCAACCCAGTAATGGTAAAGACCCATACGCACTCCTTCACACACAATTTAGTTTATTCAATTTATGTATAGCGCATGTATTTGGACTGTGAGGGAAGCCGGAGCACCCGGAGGAAATCCACGCCAAAACGAGGAGAACATGCAAACTCCACACAGAAATTATATTAAATAATATTATATTATTATATTATGTTATGTTATATTATATTATAATTATATTATATTATGTTATATTATATTGTTATATTATATTATAAATATATTATATTATATTATATTATACTATTATTATATTATTATATTATGTTATATTATATTATAAATATATTATATTATATTATATTATATAATATCATATGTTATTATATCACATTGTATGTTATTATGTTATATTATATTATATTATTATTATATTATATTACCTTATGTTATATTATATTATATTATATTATATTATATTATTATTATATTATGTTATGTTATATTATATTATATTACGTTATGCTATGTTATGTTATATTATTATTATTATTATATTATATTATATCATATTATGTTATGTTATATTATATTATTATGTTATATTATATTATATTATATTATATTATATTATATTATTATATTATGTTATATTATATTATATTAAATTATTATTATATTATATTACGTTATATTATATCATGTTGTTATATTATTATATTATATTATTATATTATATTATATTATATTATTATAAATTATTATTATATTATATTATATTATATTACGTTATATTATATTATATTATATTATATTATATTATATTATATTATATTATATTATATTATATTATATTATATTATATTATTATTACATATTATTACATATTATTTGTGTTGGTAAATTAAACATAACCAATTCTGAAACCTGTAATTGAGATTGAAATTCAAACCTTAATATTATTATTATTGATAGTGAAATAATCTTCTACATCCAGTATCATCCAGCTTTATTAATGTAATGTGAAAGTGAAAGCTGCTCTTCTCTGGCTAGACTGAGGCTCGTGTCGCTTGTTTGCTCAGATCATTTGCATCACTGGGTCAACATTTTCCATCCACGCCTCTTTAAAATGCGTGCGCGGATCTGGACGGCAGGAAACAGAAATGTGAAGCCGGTCCATCAACACCGCGCTGGAGCCGCACTGAAATTACTCAGCACATAAATAATCCACAGCGCTGTGACTAAAGCCTGAAGCCCAGGAACACAGCCAGATCCTGGAGACAAACCCCAGAGGAAAAACCTCAGCCCAGACACCGGCAGCACAGAGAGCATTCTGGGAGATCAGCGACAGACTGGCTGCGTTTCTGCTTCCTGATACACCCACACTAGCTGAACTGCACTGTGTGACGCAAACACACACACACAGGACATATAAACACAGACACACACACACACCGCTTAATAGGACATATAGACACAGACACACACACACACACACAATGCTTAATAGACACACAGACACAACGCTTAATAGACACACACACACACACACACACACACACACACACACACACACACACACACACACACACACACACACACACACACACACACACACACACACACACACACACACACACACACACACACACACACACACACACACACACACACCGTTTAATAGACAAACACAGGACAAATAGACACAGACACACATACATAACGCTTGACACACACAATGCTTTATAGACAAACATATAGACAGACACACACAATGCTTGACACACAGACACACAAGCACACACAAGGCTTAATAGACACACATAGGACATATATATTCACTGACACACACAACATATAACCACATACACACAAATTGAGGATATAAATACACAGACATACATAGAGTGCCTAACAAACACACACAGGACGTAAAAACAAAGACACACTGCGTCATGCACACACAGTGCATACACACTGCATACACACAGACACACAAACAACGCAT
Source organism: Danio rerio (assembly GCF_052040795.2). Lineage (NCBI taxonomy): Eukaryota > Metazoa > Chordata > Actinopteri > Cypriniformes > Danionidae > Danio > Danio rerio. The sequence goes on along the minus strand of NC_141029.1, from coordinate 53,862,774 downwards.
AACTGGCACACACAAATGATCTATAGACACAGATGCATACACACAGGAGATATAGACAAAGACACACACACACACACACACACAAACACACACACACACACACACACACACACACACACACACACACACACACACACACACACACACACACACACACACATATACATAATGCATAACAGGCCCACTCAGGCAGGACATACTGTAAAACATGTTATTCATTTTCCCTTAGTCCAGTTATTAATCAGGGGTCACCACAGTGGAATGAACCGCCAACCTATCCAGTGTATGTTTTACGCAGCAGATGCCTTTCCAGCCGCAACCCAGTACTGGGAAACACCCATACACTACGGCCAATTTAGTTTATCATTTCACCTACAGCACACGTGTTTGGACTGTTGGGGGAAACCAGAGCACTCGGAGGAAACCCACACCAACACGGGGAGAACATGCAAACTCCACACAGAAATGCCAGCTGACCTGGCCTGGATTCAAACCAGTGACCTACTTGTTGTGAGGCGATCGTGCAACCTACTGTGCCACCGTGTCGCCCCCAAAACATGCCATATACACTGTAAAATCTAGTAAATCATATTTGAAAATCTAGCATTCAAGAATAATTTGTTTTCCTAATGAATTGGCATTTTAATATAATATTAATGCTATTTATTTACAAATAATTGTACATTTTATTTTAAAATATTGAGGAAGAATCAAGTTAAAATGATTTATTTGTGGTTGCTTAAATGCAGATTACTGAAAATCCTCAAATTATCTTAATCCTCGTGGTAGATCATCATTCTGATTCCAGCGACGCTCCAGGGACAGACGAGTCTTCATTGAGGCCATCTTCCAGCATAAACCACGGCGAATGAAGTTCTGCACAAGACTTTTGGCCAGCGGAGAAATTAAAATGGTCGTGCCCAACTGAGTCTGGTTCTCTCAAGGTTTTTTTTTTTCTTCACTCCCATCAGGTGAAGTTTTTTTTTCCCTCTCCGCTGTCGCCACTGGCTCGCATGGTTCAGGATTGGTAGAGCTACGCATCGATGAATTTGCTCTTCAGTGTTTGAACTCTCAGTAATGATTAAATCACACTGAACTGAGCTAAACTGAACTGAACTGAACTTAAACACTAAAACCTGAACCACACTGTTCCAGTTACTATGACCATTTATGTGAAGCTGCTTTGACACAATCTACATTGTAAAAGCGCTATACAAATAAAGCTGAATTGAATTGAATCTAATAAGCTCTGCATGTTTGTTTTTTAAAGAAATAAATGTGATTTTTAAACCTTTTCCTTACAGATTCTGGTTAAAGCTGCTGTAGGTGATTGTATACCAATAGTAATGACTAAAGTAAATGATCTAAATGTGTTATACAACACAGGCTCATTCTAAAAAACGTAGTCCCGAGGACGTTTCTCGAGGCGGTATGATGCCGTTTCTTTTGCAGGTTATCAGCTGACCGTTTACCTCCGTGTGGAGGGATTTCCCGCCGCAACCAGTTTGCCCAGCTAGCTCATCGTGTACGTCAGCGGACTTGAGGTGCAGAGAGGAGTTGACCACGATGATGACGACCGAGTTCGAGTCCATGAAAGAGAGGTTCCAGAAATCAAGTAAGACAAAAAAGGAATCCAAAAAAATAAACAACAACAGGGTGAGAATGTGGTAAAATCTGAAAATGTGGTCTTTTTCTGGACGGCTTTTGTAAACCGTTCGTTGGGTTTAGGGAAGCAAGCAGGCGGGAGGGTCAATCGGTAAAATTGGTTGGGTTTAGGGAAGGAGGAGGGTGGGTCAGTCTATTGGCCGGTTGCCCAGTCAATCATTCAGTCGGTCGACAGCGGCCTCTGGTGGGCGCAAACGGCACTTGCAAGAGGCATTTGAGGTGCGAAAAAGCGCACACAGCAGCCTCTCGCGGATTCGCCATTTGTGCATTCATGTTAATGCAAAAGAGAAACTACGATAAAAAAACAAATGCCGAATCTACACTTTTTAAAATCCTGAATGAATATTTTAGTTAGTTTTGCACGCTGGAGGAAGGAAGACACCATGGCTGAGGTATTTCTGTTAGACAGGTAATGTTCTGTTTTAAAACTATTTTAGTTACTCAAAGCTGATGTAGATTGTGTAGTTGTTACGAATGGGTTATATGCACAGAAGTGTTGTTCAGCCACTGAAATCTCCCTGTAAAAGATGTATGTGACTATTTTGAGATTAATAAGGGTCTTTTACAGCATCGGTAATGTAGATTTGTATTTAGTTTAACAACAAAACATCAGTAAATAGCGCTATTCCGCCTAGCCTGCTTTACTGCACTGAAGTTGCTTTTATATTCACATTGGTTCAGTTTTGAACAATGACAGCCAGTGACGCGCTACCTCTAATGTTTACCGCTACTCTGAATATTCGCTCTGAAATAGCATGTAAGTATGGCTTAGTAATAAGTGTAATTCTTGCACCAGCCGGCTAAACACTATACAGTAGTCTCTTAAGGACAAAATGTGTGAGAGAGTGAGACCAGCTATCCGTGCATGCATGAAATATTGCACATTATGACAAGTTTTGCTTGCTACACAACTGAAACATGCTGATATAATACAAATTTTCATTCAGAATTGTAGTATTATAAAGTACTAAAACGTTTTCTAACTGGTGAATGACATGATCTAGTGCAGGGGTGGCCAACCCTGTTCCCGGAGAGCCACCTTCCTGCAGATTTCAGTTGCTACTAGGGATGTAACGGTATCAGAATTTCACGGTACGGTAATACCTCGGTATGAATGTCACGGTACGGTATTTATTGAATCATTTACAGGAAAAAACAAAACTTATGAAAATACTCCAAAAAAGTGCCAAGTGTCAATGACATACAAATTAGCCATCTATCTGTAAGCTTTGAAACAGGAACTTCAATTTTAATAACAAAAAAATATTAAACCATGTAAAAAAAATAAAGTTTCAATTTAGTATTGTTGAAAACTCATCACATTCAACATTTAATCACTCACTCACTTAGATAGAGATGGGTTTAAAGGAAAATTATCATATAAATATAATCTGGTAAAAGCTGGTATCTCTGGGCATTTACAATGTCCCCTGCAACAGAAAAAACTGAGGACAAACCATGAGTGAGATAGAGATCTCATGTCTGCATCAATCTGAACAGTGTGCTGACAACACCGCTATTCAGTACGCGCGCGACAACACAGCTGATAAGAACTCGCGCGACAACACAGCTGATAAGAACTCGCGCGACAACACCGCTATTCAGTACGCGCGCGACAACACAGCTGATAAGAACTCGTGCGACAACACCGCTATTCAGTACGCGCGCGGCGACAACACCCGCTTTAGAGTTTTCCAGCTCTTTTTCATCCCCGCTTCTAGCAGCACACTCCATTTCCGCATTACTGGATCTGTAGCGACAACAGACCGCAAGGGATGATGGTCAAGCATGGGCTGATGGGAATTGTAGTTTTCGCTACCTCCCGTTCGCTTCATTCGCCTGAGCAAATTTTCTCAGAAGGCCTATAGTTTTACCGAGTCATGCGACTTCGGTAATATCGAAAAAAATTAATATTGCGGTATGACGGTATTTACAATACTGTTACATCCCTAGTTGCTACCCATATCAAACACACCTGAACCAATTAATTAGGACTTTAAAACCACATGATAATTAAAGGCAGGTGTGTTTTATATGGGTTGCAACTGAAATCTGCAGGAAGGTGGCTCTCCAGGAACAGGGGTGGCCACCCTTGATCTAGTGGGTTGTCTACTGTCATCTTTATGATGTGTGATTGTGATTTCAGAAGGTGTTGCTTTGGGCGGCAGGAAAGGGGACTGTGTTTTCAAAACTATTATGCTAACAGATCACATTTTGGAAGATCACTTACTGCACCTTTAACCTAATTACAAACACAGTGGTGTTCTTTCATTATCCCAGGCATAGAAAGCAATTTTTGAGATTTGTCTAAAGTAAAAGTTCAATACATCAATAACAACAATGCTATATTCTGACTTTGAGGAATATTACACACCAAACACAAACTGCACATATTTTAAGCTACATGAATCAAAGAGCAAAGCATAAATGTACATACCTTTGCATTTGTTTGTGGTTTTGTCTAAGATGGCCTTGGTTGATACAATTTTTCCATACCTATAACAAGAAGAAAGAGAGATGTGCTGAGAATTTTAAAACAGACACACACACACACGAAATCTGCTCTGAATGCAGATTTATACAGTTAAAGTGGACCTATTGTGCAAAAATCGCTTTTATAAAGGGGGTTAAGTACAGATGTGTGGCAGCAGTGCATGAATATAACCAGCTTCTAATGGTAAAAGTATATTTATTATATATTATACAATCAGACTTGATAAAAACAATCCTCAGAAACACTTTAGCTGACATTCTCCCTTTGTATGAGTCTTCAGAAGGGGAAAGCCCCGCCCACTAGTGACCATCTCTCCCTTATTAGCATTTTTTTTCTCCATAGGTCTTGTTTTTGAATCTGCCACTATGCTAACACACAGGCAGGTGTAGCTCCGCCCTCTTTTTAAAAAAGAGCACAATCTCATTTGAATTTAAATTTCCCAGATCTAAAACAGATCCAAAGCCAAAGGAAGGTTGTAGAGCTGCACAATTAATCGAAAAAAGATCGCGATCTCGATTCAATCCCCTAGACGATCTTAATAAAGCATTTCTATGATTCTGTCAATTCTATTTTCAAGTTCAGGAGAGAAGCAAAGGCGGCTGCACGAGTCTTTTCATAGTTTCACATACATTGCTCAGCAACATGGACACCTCCAAATGATGTTGAAAGAGTCACATACTGTATTTATAAGGTATAATTCACCTAAAAATGTCATTTTTTGTCTTCATGTTATGATTTATTTATTTATTAAATAAATAAATAAATTTAATTATTTATTCGCGGCCACTTTGTGACACTTATTAAATGTGTGTGTTTGTGGGACAGTACAGTAGGCCACGTGTGTGTGCCAAACATTTTGGTGAACTACATTTGTTTGGGCTGGTTGTATATTTGTAAGAAAGAGAAAATGTTGACTTTAGCGATGACGAGGCTTCATTTAAATGGCAGAAGATGCCGTCTGACAAGGGGAAAATGGCTCACAGCAGCTTCTTAAGGCTCCTACACACCGGGACGTTTTTAGTTTGCGTTTATCGGCAGCGTTTTTCGAGACTTTTTATATGCATAGATAAAATTTCGGGCGCATACTCGACCAAAATGGTCGCAATTTCGAGCTCTGACATATATAAATTGTGTGGAACCCTGCATTTTTTTACAGTGCAATACCTAAACACAACTATTAACTTAATAGCTATTAACCACTTAAACTCTGCTGACCCGGTACCAGGTCCGTGACGTCATCGACTTTCGCTTTCAGATTTAAAGGGCTAGCGTTGCACCAGACCCCCGTAAGTGGTTTCGTTTGAAAGTGTAGAATCTATATTGTATGCACATATGCATCACTTTGGTTTTTATTCTACTGTATAAACGTTATTTACACTTAAATACACAGCATTTTAGATACCCGAGCTAGGTATTTTACATTGGTTCATTTTCATATTTTTCTATGACACATGTACAAGTTATAGCTCAAATGAAAGCTCTTTCCGGTGCTCATACAGTTCTAACATTCTTTTTACTGAATTATATTCATATGCCAAACAGTTGTTGAATGAACTGTGGTGTTTCCATGGCGCAGAAATGTAAACAATACATTGATGATCAATAAGCAGCCCCAGATAGCACAGACAGCTGTCATCTCTTACCTCATGCTGTGCCCTTCAGGGCCATTCTCCTCTGTTTTTGAGGTGATGTGCATAAGTAATCCTTTTATATGTCTGACGTGGTCCAAACACAGTGAATTATGTTTAATCAAACAAAAGATTAGTGAAATATGTAAACAATGATCGGTCTCTGTGGCTTGTACAGCTCCTCTCATCAGTAGGAATGCAATAACTTTTGCATAGATTATGGTGGAGACATTTTTATTTTTTCCTATGATTACAGACATGTGCAGGAGCCACCAAAATTAATTACAGCACACTAGACCACACAGAACCTAAAAGGTACACTTTCAAATTTGAGTTTATAAAAAAAATACAAAAAGCGCCTCTTTTTATAGGTGTTTATTATAACAAAGACAACATATACAGTTATTTTAAACACTTTCAATAGTGTTTTATGAAAATACAAAGGGTTTTCTTTAAAATGATACCAAATTTTTGCATTTACACCTCTGCATGTGCATTTGGGAAGCTTTTAAATTTGGGTTGGCAAAATCCAGGTGGAAATCCCCAAATAGCAGCAGAGTTTAAGTGGTTAATAATTAGAAGTTTATTAAAAGCTAAAAAGTCATAATTAATGGTTCATTATTTGTACTTTAAAATAAAGTGTGATTGAAATGTTTTACTCAACAGCAAAAAAGATTGTGAATAGCTCAAATAACCCATTAGTTACAATGCATTTCTGCAGCACAAAGTCATTTTTGGGTGAAGTACTCCATTAGGACATCTATCTGACACACTGAAAATGTAAAAGAAGCGAAACACGGCTTGGTCTTATTACTCCGCTATATTCCTGAAGCAGAAATCCGCTCTGCGGGAGGAGAACAGAGCGAGTCCTTGGGGGGAAACTGTGATTGATTTATGAGGAGGTTATAAAAGCTGCAGTGAAACGCTGTAAGGCACATGTGAGCGCAAACATGACCTTTGACCTCAGAGGCACCAGTACGACCTCGAGAGTTCCTTCACTGACAAGAACTGGGGGAAAAAGTAAGAGTCATTAAGCTGCTTCAATTAATAAGCAAATAGAAAAGCCTTCCAGAGATTTGAAATCCAATTACAGCAAATGAGTCCTAAAGCCTGTCGCCGTGACCCGCTGTTCTGCTTCTCACGGGGGGATGAAGGCTTTCTGCCAATTGACCTAAAATATTAATCAATTACGAGGATCTCGCCTCTTCCTCCTGCCTCCCGTCAGTCTCTTCCTGGGCGGATTAAGGAAGTGGTGCTATAAATTAAAGGTTTGGAGGTGTCGGGTGGCGGAAAATGAAAGCGTCTCAATCCTTTCAGCATGTGCATCCTAATATGTGTATCAATTTAGTCTGCTTTTTAAGAGCTGTTTTTCTAAAATATCTGTTTTGAAAATCATTAATCCAATGTGTATATACTTACATACACTCACCGGCCACTTTATTAGGTACACCTTATAGTAACAGGTTGGACCCCGTTTTGCCCTCAGAACTGCCTTAATCCTTTGTGGCATAGATTCAACAAGGTACTGGAAATACTCCCCAGAGATTTTGCTTCATACTGACATGATAGCATCACACAGATTTGTCGGCTGCACATGATGTGAATCTCCCCTTCCACCACATGCCAAAGGTGCTCTGTTGAATTGAGTTCTGGTGACTGTGGAGGCCATTTGAGTACAGTAAACTCATTGTCATGTTCAAGAAATCAGTCTGAGATGATTCACGCTTTATGACATATACTCAATTAGGGTGTGGTGTTGACATGATGCTCAATTGGTACTAATGAGCTCAAAGTGTGCAAGAAAATATCCCCCACACCATTACACCAACACCACTAGCCTGAACCATTGATACAAGGAAGGATGGAGCTATGTTGACACCAAATTCTGACCCGACCATCCGAATGTTGCAACAGAAATCGAGACTCCTCAGACCAGGCAACGTTTTTCCAAATCTTCCAATTTTCTTCCTCATTCTGATGCTCGGTTTGAACTGCAGCAGATCATCTTGACTATGTCGACATGTCAAAATGCATTGAGTTGCTGCCATGTGATTGGCTGATTAGAAATTTGCGATAACAAGTAGTTGGGCAGGTGTACCTAAGAAAGTGGCTGGTGACTGTATATCCATGTATACATGTATATAACATTAATGCACATCAGTAACTTGCCAGTAACTTTATGTACTTCCCTGTAAAAAAACTTTGTAAATATTTGAAATTGGAGAACTGCAATAAACTATCGGGAACAACTGTGGTCAGAATCAAAGTTCACAGGACTAGTCTCAAGCGGTTGACTTTAACATTGGCGTAAAGTTGACTTGATTTCAACTCTCCTCGACGCTTACACGATCAAAAATGCACCTTGCCACCAGCTCTCATTGAAAATGAATGACTTCCAGCTACTTTGACGCTCTCACCGCTTTCGTTATTCAGCTAAAGCTGAATTTACACTGCAGATCTCGATGGTCAAATCTGATTTTGTGACTCTATCAGATTTTTTTGATGACCTGCTTACATCATCTTTTAAAAGTGACTTGCACACGATTGTCTGCATTTACACTGCACAAGGCAAAGGTGCATTAACCAGAGAAAAAACAAACAAACAAACAAAAAAAACGAGCGAGCGCTGACTAACAGCTGATTATAAAAGAGCGCTCTTTTCTTCATTCCTGCCTGGAGGAGGGTGTCTGTTGCAAGACCCGAAACACCCTGTGAGTCCAGGAAACAACACTGATGATGTGTCAAAGGCTGTGCATCAGAAGATGCTTCTGTAACCCACATTAGATCGTGATGATAACATAATACTGTATACGCCTTCAGTGATTTCCTGAAGATAAATACCTAAAGATAGCACAACTGGAATAACTACAGCAGTCGCGATCGTCTGATCTCTGATGATAATGACATATGATGACGTGTGCAGGTGGTGTAGTGCTGTCCCATTTCTTAGGGTTAAATTTTAAAGCCCTCCCCCTTAGCCCTCGGTTTTAAGGGCCAAGGGGAAGGAAAAGGGGAAGGGGTACAAAATAGAATTGGGACTGGGCCTAAATGCAGCCAAAGTCAAGTTAATCCTTTAAACTGATCAAAAGAGTCAGTGAAGGCCTTTGCAATAATGCAAAAAAATGTTATTGAAAAGCTGAAACTTTACGGACACATTCTGGAGACACCAAAAACAAAAGGGGTAAAAGGGGTCAAACTGGAGTTGCTTAGCCAGTTAAACTCTGCTGCTATTTTAGGATTTCCGCCTGGATTTTGCCTACCCAAATTTAAAAGCTTCCCAAATGCACATGCAGAGGTGTAAATGCAAAAATTTGGTATAATTTTAAAGAAAACCCTTTGAATTTTCATAATACACTACTGAAAGTGTTTAAAATATCTGTATATGTTGTCTTTGTTATAATAAACACCTAAAAAAAAGAGGCGCTTTTTGTATTTTTTTTTTATAAACTCAAATTTGAAAGTGTACCTTTTAGGTTCTGTGTGGTCTAGCGTGCTGTAATTAATTTTGGTGGTTCCTGCACATGTCTGTAATCATAGGAAAAAAGAAAAATGTCTCTACCATAATCTATGCTAAAGTTATTGTATTCCAACTGATGAGAGGTGCTGTACAAGCCACAGAGCCCGATCCTTGTTTACATATTTCACTATTCTTTTGTTTGATCAAACATAATTCACTGTGTTTGGACCACGTCAGACATATAAAAGGATTACTTATGCACATCACCTCAAAAACAGAGGAGAATGGCCCTGAAGGGCACAGCATAAGGTAAGAGATGACAGCTGTCTGTGCTATCTGGGGCTGCTTATTGATCATCAATGTATTGTTTTCACTTCTGCGCCATGGAAACACCGCGATTTATTCGGCAACTGTTTGATATGTGAATATAATTCAGTAAAAAGAATGCTAGAACCGTATGAGCACCAGCAAGAGCTTTCATTTGAGCTATAACTTGTACATGTGTCATAGAAAAATATGAAAATGAACCAATGTTCAAAACCCAGCTCGGGTATTCAAAATACTGTGTATTTAAGTGTAAATAACTTTTGTACAGTAAAATAAAAACCAAGTGATGCATATTTGCATAAAATGTAGATTCTACACTTTCAAATGAAACCACATAAGGGGGTCTGGTGCAATGTTAGCCCTTTAAATCTTAAGGTGAAAGTCGATGATGTCACAGACCCGGTAACATAACATGTCACATTATTGATTTGCACTTAAACCAGTAGACTCATTTCAATAAAATTAAGTTTGACATAAAAAAGTAGATCAATTTAATTCATTAAGTAGTGAAAAACTCATTAAAACTGATCAAAAGTGACAGTGAAGACTGTAAGAAAATGCTTACTGTCCATCAAAATAAAAATAACTTAAAGTTGTAAGTAAAATGTTCATAAGAAAAGGTAATACTAATAAATAAGTAAATAACGCTGCTGAAAGAGGCAGCGTTATGAAAAGTTGACAAATGCCATAGATTCATTTTGGGTGTCCACAGAGTCTGCACAACAGCGTTTATGGGTCGTTTTATGCGCTTCATCTTCTGGTTTACCGGAAAACGACGAGGCCATCAGGAGCAAAACCCGTCCTAATAGGCCGGCTCTCCATTAGCTTCCGCTGAAAATCCATTTCAATTGAATTTTAGCATGCAGACGGTGGAGGAGAGGCCGAGAGACGGATTGAATGTCGTTTCTGAGAGGAAAGCGGCCCAGAGAACTATGTGACTGCTGTTTCACCTGCCATTTCAACCCCAGTCTTGATCCCATTATAGAGGCTGACGGCAGCTCCAGTTTCCCTCCACCAGAAGCCTATTGATCTCCATAGCAAGAGCTGCTTCATAACTCAGCTTGAGCAAACATCACAGGCCTTCTCTGCTCTCTGCAGTCTTTGTTTTGTGTAATATATTATTATGACGGCATCAAATATTCTTGTTGCGATTCATTTCTGAAGCTTTTATATGATATTATCATAATATTGAAGGTGCAAAAACTTTGCTTTAACTGATATAATAAAAAGAAAATACGGTACTCATTTAGGTTAAAACTAAAGGTCAGTGTTTTGCTATTATTTATTAGTTTTTTTCTGTATTTATTTATTTTGCTTTATATACAGTTGAAGTCAGAATTATTCTGCCCCCCTCGACTTTTTTGTTCCTTTTTAAATATTTCCCAAATGATGTTTAACAGAGCAAGGAAATTTTCACAGTATATCTGATAATATTTTTTCTTCTGGAGAAAGTCTTAGGGTGCTTTCACGCTGTGAATTGAGTTGTTCCGAAACAGGGATTAAAATTGTTACATTGTTGCTCTTTGCTCTTGGTGCGGTTCGCTTCCACACTGCAAAGTATCTAAACGGACCAAAAGAGATAAAACAAGTCACGTGTGAGTAAACTCTCCTCACATTGGTCAGTTTCACGGTTTATTTTGGCATCCTGGAATATCTGTGCATTTGCGGGACACCCCCGAAACTTCCGGGAGACTTGGGATGTCTGTTGAATGACCTCCCGCCCTACTAATAATACTCTTCATATAGCCGTATGCCTATTACATATCCATAAAACACTGTGATATAGCCGGGCTCGGATCGTATTGCTTTCTCACAACAATTGATCTCAGTGTTTCTCAGTGTTCAAGTGCATAAACAGTGAAAACTGAGAAATTGGAAACAACTATCCAACAATCACAGCCAAGCATCTAAAATATGTCTTATGTTTAATGTACAGTTACAGCAGGTTTTTAGGTTGATGATAAGATATCACAACATTGTGGAAACACAATCAATCAATCAATCAATCAATCAATCAATCAATCAATCAATCAATCAATCTAGATAAAGTCATTTGTTTCATAGATGTAACGTAGAAATGTTCAGAAATTTGCAGTTCATGTTCTCTCAAATTAAATGTTCATTGTGCACACATTCTGTAGTGCATTTGCCGATTTTGTGTGTTATTTACTGAATGCCATTAATACTATGCTAATGCAAACATTTCATCTCTGCAACTGCACTTCACTTAAAAATTAAAATAAAAATCGCTAAAATGAGTATTACAACAAATATTGTGCAACTTTTCAAATTCTAGTGTTCATTTTGTTTTTATAGACCAGTGCTTCCCACACATTGACTTTACTTGGGCGGGCCGCCCAGGTATATTAACTGCCGCACAAGTATATATTAGTGACATGTTTTTTTTGTTTTTTTTTTACTATTAATATCATCATCATCCTTTTACAATTTTTTTTTGTATTGGCCTAATATAAACAAACATCCGTGAGCGATTAAGTAGTGGAAAATCTTCTCTCCTATACCAGTTTCATACTGCTCGTTCTATGTGCGCACTGCCAACGCACAGACTCTTAACCCCACAGAGACCCACACCTTTTTGCGTTTAGCTGGCATTTCTAAATCTACTAAAATGTCCGGGATTTGGTTTTGCTTTGGTTTTCTAAGCTGTCGTTAATTTAATGCGAACAGCCCAGAGAGCGAGAGAGACATTACATAATTAATTCTTCAATCTAAACGACTTTAATTCTAAACTGGCTCCAGAATATTTGTACACCATTAGAGACGGCTAATATACTCTTTTGTCTATAATATACATCTTTTATTCTTATTATAATTTTTAGAGATATTGTCTGTTTTTATTCTCTTTTTTTCTGCCATTCATTTCTCATTTGCTGTATATTTTATTAGTTTGATGGTGTCAATGTGTTACATATTTTATACATATCTAAAATGCTTTGGTAATACTGTGCAAAATGTCATGCCAATAAAGCAACTTAAACTTGACTGAGAGATAGAGAGGAGCAGGTTTTACCTGTCAGTGGGTGCACATGGCTCCTGAATAGCATAAAAGAGAAATAGTGGATTTTATAAATTTACTTCAATCTTTTTTTTTTACTTTAAAAGAGATAATAATACAATATAGTGTTAAAAAATAAATTATGTTTTGTTAGTCACATCCTATTATGTGCTGTGGGTAAAAATGTGTTTCAATCCAGCCACCGCCGCAAGTATTTTTCTAACCTGTGGGGAAAAAAAATCAAGAAAATAAATATTTAAGTTGCTTTAACTTATTTTAATAAGTTAATCAGGTTTCAACTAAAGGGTTTTAAAAGAAATACAAAGTTTAACTTAATATTTTAGGTCAGTGATTTATTGGGCACCCATTTTACCCCTTTTTCAAGATTTAAGAGAAGTATTTTGTGCCTCCAGAATGTGTCTTGTGAAGTTTCAGCCCAAAACACCAGTCAGATTATTAGACCTTTCAGAATAGAGATCTGCGCAGGACTAAATTTTGAATCCCGCTCCCGCCCGCACCCGCCAGGTTTTAGCCCGAACCCGACCGCTCCCGCTTATATTAAGAATTTATTGTCCCGCTGCCCGACCCGCCCCGTTTTCTGGCCGCCGCGCCCGATCCCGCTAAAGAGCGGGGGAGAACAAAACCGAAAATCCACCAGCTATACAGTCCAGACAGCCAAGCTGTCTGTATAAACACAGACACACACAAGCACCAAGCAGACACACAGGCGTTTGCTGTTATATCAACTCAAAGGCTTGTAATACCATGTATCAAGTACCAATGTAATATCAAAAAGTTTTATATAAAGGTATATAAATACTGAGTCGCGCCAGCTCCGGGACGCAGCGCGCATTACTGTCGGGCCGATTCCGGCGCGGATGCGCCAGCGTCGGCTCGCTTACGGCCGCCGCATCTGGCCCGATTGATTCGGGCCGGAATCTGCAGTGAGTCCACAAGCATCCGGAGTCCGGCAGCCGGAGCCGGGCTGAGTGGTAAGTCTCCGGCAGGTGAGAATCTAGCCGGAACTGGCCCGAGTGTATTTTGCTATCTGGGAAAGCTCTCTCTCTCTCATTCGCGCGCGCGCACTAACATACACACACACAAGCACCAAGCACACACACAGGCAAAGCTCGCTCTCTCTCTTTCTCTCATTCCTAAGCAATATCCGCGATATTGCTAGACAGCCCGCTCCCGTCCCAAATTAAACCAGTTACCGACCGCTCCCGCGATTTATTCGGAAATTTATTTCGAATAAATTAGACAGCCGCGGGAATGCAGACCTCTGTTTCAGAACATTACAATTTTCTGCTCTGAACACTATCCAACTGTTTTTGTGGCCTGTGCCTTTAATGCTGGTTCTCCCTGCATATCGTTCCCACATGCCTGTCAAGAGTGTGTCTTAGACATGAAATGAAGACATGACATGAAGACATGAAGCGTAACGTTTGTGAGAAATACTACAGTAAGAACTTTCCCAATGATTATTTGATGTATTTGCTGTGGAGTTAATTCAAGCCTTTAGATGAATTACACACAATGTCGTTACAAAGTTCACATGCACAGCGTACACACACACACAGCATGTAAATAAACTTGATTTAACGTCCACAAACCGGGATTGAAGCGTCTTCTTTAATAAGTGACACCCGGCTGTGCTGATGAAGTAAAGTTGAAGTCAATTGCTGTTATTCATTAACATGCGCTGTTTTAAAACATTTTAAACTTGTAAAACTCACTCTCGATCACATTTGATGATGAATAATGATGACAGAGAGCTGAACAGATCTTTTAATCCCGGTTGAATGTCCTGTCTTGTTGATATGATTATAGGCATTACTTTAGAGACTTTTTTAAAAACGGTGGGCATGGAAAACGCACTACTATGTCACGTTGCGGTGGGCCTAAATATGGAAGGGATTTGTATAAATTTTTTAACATCAGGAAATAAAAAAAGAGGTTTATTGACTTTATATCACCCCAATACGATCGTGGACACACTATACCAGCACACAGTTCTGTCCAAACAGCTTACACAAGATATTTTTCATCATAGGTGCCCTTCAAATTGAGATGGCAAAAAAAAGTTCATTTGAATCAACTAAAAAAAGTCAGCAAGAACTTTTTTACAGTGGAATAAACCCCAAGACAATACACAATATATCCCTAGGAAATCAGCAGCAACACAAAGCAAACTGGACTGGTTCCAGTAGCAGATCATATTCACACTATGTGTTTTTACAGTGCCAATTTTTTGGCTGCCAAAGTATATATATATGCTGCATATATACAGGAGGCAAAATGTGTTAGAATATGCATTTTGGCAGCTTCTGCAGTGCTGCCACCAAGATTTAAATAAGGGTCGAAGATAAAAATAGGTTTTAAAGCATTAAAACATAAAAGTGTGATCCAGCTTTCACCCCTATATATTAGAACGATTTTCTAAGCCAAAAAATAAATATCACTAATTTTCAGTTTAAGAACTCACAAAAATGTCATTAAAGGGATAGTTCATAAAATTAGTTCAGAATATTTTCAGTTTGGGATGAACGGTCTCTTTAAGTGCAATAATAGTTCATTATCATCATCATGGTCATCATCATTATCCGCTTATCCGGGGCCGTGTCGCGGGGGCAGCAGTCTTAGGAGAGACCCCAGACATTTCTTCCAGCTCCTCCAGGGGGATCCCGAGGAGTTCCCAGGCCAGCTGAGAGACATAGTCCCTCCAGCGTGTCCTGGGTCTTCCCTGAGGCCTCCTCCCGGTGGCACATGACTGGAATACCTCGCTAGGTAGGCGTCCAGGAGGTTCCTGAAACAGATGCCTGAGCCACCTCAGCCGACTTCTCTCGATGTGGAGGAGCAGCAGCTCTACTCTGAACTTCTCCCGGGTGACGGAGCTCCTCACTCTGTCTAAAAGGGTGCGCCCTGCCACCCTACGAAGGAAGCTGATTTCGGATGCTTGTATCCGAGATCTTGTCCTTTCGGTCATGACCCAAAGCTCATGACCATAGGTGAACGTAGATTGACCGGTAATCGAGAGCTTTGCCTTTCTGCTCAGCTCCTTCTTCACCACAACGAATCGGTACATTGACTGCATTAATGCTGCCTCTGCACCAATCCAACTAGTTCATTATTGATTTATTAATAATTTCCTACAGCTTAGTCCCTTTATTCATCAGGGGTTGCCACAGTGGACTGAACCACCAACTATTCCAGGATATGTTTTACGTTGAAACGGAAAAACCCATACACACTCATTCACACACACACTCTACGGCCAATTTAGTTTATTCAATTCACCTATAGGGCATGTGTTTGGACTGTGGAGGAAACCCACGCCAACACGGGGAGAACATGCAAACTCCACACAGAAATGACAACTGACCCAGCGGGGACTGAAATAAGTGACTTTCTTGCTGTGCTAAGCTCTGAGCCACTGCACCGACATCTACTATATGTTTGTTTATATAAACTTTTATACAACCCAATACCAATGTTTTAACTTCAGAGAAGTTATGGAATCAATATCTGGTGAAATAACCCTTATATTCAATCACAGCAAATGAAAACATTTGTTATTTTGATCTACGGCAATGTTCTGTAAAAGAAAGACAATATTTTTTATTAGAAAATTTAAAGAAATTATATTAGACCTTTATAGAATAAAACAAATATTACCATTTAACTCAAACCCATACATAATAAATCCAGTAAATCAAGAGAAACTGAGACTTAAAAATAGTCTCTTCATTTTGTTTTTGTTCCACAGCTGTTTATATTAAGCCGTTTCAGAGCAAACACATCAATACTGTGATATTCAATACTATAAAAACACAGAAAAATACCTAATCGAATCACATCAGACCGTCTAAATAACAGAGCATCGAAAATGGTCAGCATCAAAAGTTTTGTTTTGTTTCTTATTGAATATTAATGATAAATCAGGGCTCGAAATTAACCTTTTTGATTGGTAGCACCAGTGCTCCTAACTTTAAAAATTTAGGCGCATCAGCCAAAATTTAGCCGCACCCACCAATTATGAGCACCGTTACTACAAGTGTTATACAAACATATTTATTGTATTTGAAATCAACACTAATCAAACTAACAAGCAAAAAAATATATATAAATATATGCAAGCGTGAGGAAAATATGTCTCAACGAAATCCTGTTATCACAAGAAAATACATTTTTATAACATAACTGAGTGAGCATAGCATACACGGAGCGCTCACCGGCCCTGCACACAATGTTTGAATGAATCTGTTAACGGTAAAACTGTGCTGTTCTCACTTTTGACTGTCGGATATTGCACTAATGCTTTTGACACATACTGTACCTTATTATATACAAACATGTTAACAGCAATACCGGTCTTTTTAGGAGTAGCGATGTTAGTTTACTCCGTTTGTGATGGTGTACGTGGTGTTAAATTTGACATATAGCTGCCCCTTACACGGCGGACAGCATCTGGTGATTATATGAAGGATTAAACTGAAGCTCTCGTGCTAAAGGTGGCAAACAGTTACCTGAAAATCCCATACCACAGACTTTTAATAGCGGACTTGAAGCCAATGGAAGTCTTCTACTCTTGGTAAAGTGTAGATGGTGGATTAACATTCAGCACATGATCAGTATGTGTCATTATTTGTAACTAGATGGTTTCTAAAACTAAATCTGTCCGTGTTATGTTATCTTCATTCTCATCTTCAGCGCTTTACAATTTTTCGCGGTAGTAGCTCTCTGTCAATCGAAGCCAGAAGGCGCTGAGTGATTGACAGCTGATATTAACCAATCATTCGCGTTCAGTGCTAGAGCAGTGGTGGGCCAATAAGAAGAGCGCGAAGGCGGGGCAAGCATTACGGACTAGAGTTTACTGCAGGAAGTTGACATGACAACTGTTTTAAACCATTCCTAAGCGCTTCGTTTCGCTTTTCAAGTGCAGACAAAGAGCTTAGAGATGCATTCTGCGTGAATGTCTCCCAAATTCATGCATGTGCTGAACATTTTGCAGTAAAAACTGGTCGCACACAACAATTTTAAGCACTCGCAGAAATGCTCCCAAATATATTTTAAGGTCGCATAAATAAAATTTCGGCCGCATATGCGACCAAAATGGTCGCAATTTCGAGCCCTGTAAATGGCACATCTGTGCACATGTGCTTGTCCAATTGTTGATTAATAAATTTGTGGTAAAAACTACTCTATTGTCTTCTCTGATTGGTGTTTACATGATTGGGGGTGGGATCAATTAAACAGTATCCACCAATCGCAAACCATATTCAACAGCCCTAATCAAATCATATCAGAATCACCAGAGCATTACGAAATCAAATTATTCATTCATTTATTCATTTTCTTTTCAGCTTAGTCCTTTTATTAATCTGGGGTCGCCACAGCGGAATGAACCGCCAACTTATCCAGCATGTTTTTACACAGCGGATGCCCTTCCAGCCGCAACCCATCTCTGGGAAACATCCACACACACTCATTCACACTCATACACTAATTCACCTGTACTACATGTCTTTGGACTGTAGGGGAAACCGGAGTACCTGGAGAAAAACCACGAAAACGCAGGGAGAACATGCAAACTCCACACAGAAACACCAACTGAGCCATTCAGCCAGCTTCTTGCTGTGAGGCGACAGCACTACCTACTGCGCCACTGCGTCACCAAAATCAAACTATAATTTTTTTTACTATTAAATACACTGTAATATTTATGATAAACAATTCACTTGTGCTCATTAAGCTTTGTCAAATTGTGTAAATAATCTTTAAAGGTGCAACAGGTGATTGTTTACAGAAACATGTTTTGTTGTGCTGGTTGAAAGTCTCTTCACATTCCAATAGTAATGATTAAAGTAAATGATCTAAATGTATTTATTTATATGTGTTTTTATATTCTGGGTGAGGCATAAAACTATAAAAAGTTCATCCAATTAAATAGAGTCAGGCCGATAATTCTGATAAGTAGCCCAAACTGTCTGTCAACAAATGTACATCTGCGCAACGCTTAACACAAACAGATCTGATGTTTGTGCGTGCACATGGGCACAAGAGAGAGTGACAGCCGTAAAAACAAATGCTTAATCAGTCTTGTTAAATAGGGACTTAATCTTGTTAAATTCCTCAATCAATATTGGAGTTAGTTTTCAGGGTATATGCAGGAATTCTAAAGATAATTTCAATACCTTTTTAAGACTTTTTAAAGACCTTCTCAAAATATTTTAAGAGCTCATCGTCATTTCAAGTGCTGGTCAGAATCAAACCTTTAACTTAATACTTAACACAACAATGCAACAGAACTCAGAGAAGCTCGGAAGAAACAAAGCTTGAAAGAATAAATTACATGGCTGTTTTCAGCCACTGTTTAAACTCGTCTTTCTCCAACCAGGAGTACGCAAACTTCTAGTGTTTGTTGAAAATTACGTGACATCAGCCGGATGGAGGAGCTTGGCAGGACACACCCCGGCCCAAACCAATCGCGTGGATCGAGTATGCCGTTGTTAATATTAGGAGGAAAATAAATATGTTTTGCTATTTTTCTCAACACAGGCTGATTCTAAAAACATAGTCCAGCAGACATTTCTGGAGACTTCGAATTATGTAGCCAGAGGTACCTATGAATGCATTTAATTTTTTTAAGTGAACGCTGCGGGGCGGTATGACAGCGTTACTTTTGGAGCTTAGTGGCTGACCGTTTACCTTCGCGTGGATGGCTTTCCCGTTGAAACCAGTTTATCCAATTAGCTCGTCGTGTACGTCGGCAGACATGAGACGTAGAGAGGAGTTGACCACGACGACCGGGTTTGAGTCCGTGAAAGAGCGGTTCCAGAAATCAGACAAGACAAAAACAGAATCCAAAAATTAAAACGATCAAGTGAACAACAGGGTGAGAATGTGGTAAAATCTGAAAACGTGGTAAAAATCCGACGAGGGCTTTTCTTTTCCTGGACGGCTTTTGTAAATCGTCAGTTGGGTTTAGGGAAGCAAGCAGGCAGGTAGGTCAATCGGTAAAATTGGTTGGGTTTAGGGAAGGAGGAGGGTGGGTCAGTCTATTGGCCGGTGGCTCATTCAATCATTCAGTCGGTCGACAGCGGCCTCTGGTAGGTTCACTCGAGAACAGCGCAGGTGCAAACGGCACTCGCAAGAGACATTTGAGGTACGAAAAAGCGCACACAGCGGCCTCTCGCAGATTCGCAAACCTCCCGGCACATATTTCGCAGTCTCTAGAAACGTCCATGGGACTACGTTTTCAGAATGAGCCTGGGTTGTTTTTATTTGGAGTTTAACACTTTGGACAATGCTTGAACAAAATTTAAGACCTCGTAAAAACACAATTAAGACTTTAACATCTTTTAAGGGCCTTCATTTTTGCATAATTGATTTATCAACTTTTAAGACCCCGCGGACACCTTGATTTTGCAGACTGGAGGAAGGATGACACCATGTCTGAAGTATTTCTTTTAGACAGGTAATGTTATTTGTTTAGTTTTTTTAATGGGTTAAATGCACAGAAGTGTTGCTCATCCACTGAAATCTCCCAGTGTAAGTCTAAAACAACCTCCCCTCCCCTTTTCTTTTGTTCTCTGATTGGTGTTTACAAGCTCAGGGGCGGGATCAATTAAACAATATCCACCAATAGCGAACAATATTGCCACGAGAAGGAATCACATAATCACCAAATATCAACAGATTGATCTGATATTTATTGCTCCACCATGATATTATTTGAGGTAAGACTTTAAAATAATGGTCCAATAGTTAATGCATTTACTAACATGAGCAAACAACTAGTAATATGTTTATTATAGTATTTATTCATCTTTGTTAATGTTAGTTAATTTTATTTAAGTCATGTTAACTCACAGTGCATTAACTAATGTTAACAACCAGAACTTTGGATTTTAATTATGCATTAGTTAATGTTAAACTATGATTAATAAATGCTTTACAGGCTATTTATACTTAGTTAATGTTAGTAAATACATTAACTAATAGACCACTATTCTAAAATGTGACCTTATTTGATTTTCAATATAGGCTTGTATTAGAACACAGACACCTCTGACCTCAGATCGTTCCCTAGGAAGTGTCCTGGAAAAGGTTACATCTGAAAGGCCAAAGGACAAATGGCTTTATCCATCAGGATGAGATTAGGCTAAATAGAGCGGCGGGTTATAGACGATCACACCACTGACCTCTAGTGAAAAGCCCACACTAATCCAGAGCCACAGATCAACTGTTCACTTTACACCACAGCCTGTGTCTATTTACAGACAAACCTGTGAACGTCACAAGGCACACACTCGGGATTGGAAATGTTATTTGCTATGATACAAATATCAGAAGCTGGTTTCTTAAAGGAACAATGCGACTCTGGAAATGACTGTATATAATTGCATCTGCAGAAATAATTTAAATTAAATAAAATACGTATACATAAAGCATGATGTAAAATACTTTTTTTTTTCAATAAATAAAATTGAACAAATACTAATTAATATTATATATTTTTAGTAAATTAATTTAATACAAAAATAAACATAAAATATATAATATAAAATATACACATTTTTTCAATAAATAAAATTTAATAAATACTTAAGATACAATAAACATTAATTATATTATTTAAGCAAATTATTTAAATAAAAAATAAAGATAAAATATGTAAGAAAAAATATAAATATTACATATAAGTTTAATAAATATAACATATAATATAAAATATAAAAAAATTCAATAAATAAAATTGAACAATTATTAAAAATACAATAAACATTAATTATATTATATTTAGTATATTAATTTAGTACAAAAATAAATATAAAATATATAGTATAAAATAAAAAAATATTACAGATAAACATAATAAATATAAAAATATAATATAAAAAATATACTTTTTTAATAAATAAAATTTAACAAATACTTAAAATACAATAAACATTAATTATATTATTTTTAGTAAATTAATTTAATACAAAAATAAATATAAAATATATAATATAAAATACACACATTTTTTCAATAAATAAAATTTAATAAATACTTAAGATACAATAAACATCAATTATATTATTTTAGTAAATTATTTAAATAAAAATAAAGATAAAATATGTAAGATATATATAAAAATAAATATTACATATAAGTTTAATAAATATAACATATATAATATAAAATATAAAAAAATTCAATAAATAAAATTGAACAATTATTAAAAATACAATAAACATTAATTATATTATATTTAGTATATTAATTTAGTACAAAAATAAATATAAAATATATAGTATAAAATATAAATATTACAGATAAATATAATAAACATAAAAAATATAATATAAAAAATATACTTTTTTAATAAATAAAATTTAACAAATACTTAAAATACAATAAACATTAATTATATTATTTTTAGTAAATTAATTTATTAATATATTTATTTAACAAACAGGAATTTATTTAATGACACAGTGGCGCAGTGGGTAGCACATTTGCCTCACAGCAAGAAGGTCGCTGGTTCGAGCCTCGGCTGAGTCAGTTGGCATTTCTGTGTGGAGTTTGCATGTTCTCCCTGTGTTGGCGTGGGTTTCCCCTGGGTGCTCCGGTTTCCACCACAAGTCCAAACACATGCACTATTGGTGAACTGAATAAACTTAATTGGCCATAGTGTATGTGAGTGAATGAGAGGGCATCCGCTGAGTAAAACATATGCTTAATAAGTTGGCAGTTCATTCCGCTGTGGCAGCCCCAGATTAATAGGGACTAAGCCGAAAAGAAAATGAATGAATTTATTTGATGAATATTTATTTAAGAAACAGGAAATAAATGAAAGTCAATGAGCATAAATGCATGTAAAGGTAAATTACTAAATACATGAGCACAGTGTCATTTATTTTAGAGAAGAGAAAATACGAAGAGCTCAGACGCAAAGACGCCAAAATGAGCTAATGACACCGAGCGAATGCTTTAGGCACGTACTACACCATCAACAAATAGATTTGCTTTAAATCACCTAAATCCCAGCGTCAGCGCATTCAAAAATAACAGTTTGTTGGCAAAAGCAGCTAAACACCACTTGCCTTTGACAGCAAAAGCCGCTGTCAAAAACACGAGGTGCACTACATTTTAATATAATTTTAATCATTAATAACATTGTGATATTCAAGGTTTGTGAAGTCATACAGCTCTGGATAATTCAAAACAGCATCCACAAGTAGGGGTGTCAAAATTAATTGTTTCTTCGGTGCACCGCGATGCAGACGCAGACAATTCGGTATCGGTTCAGCAATAATCATAACCGGTTATTATGTACTGATGTCATTTATCTCCTATGCGCTCTGTCGCGAGGGAGGCGAGTGCGGGTATTTACAACACTCAGGCAACTCAGGGCCGGCCCGTGGCAAAGGCACCATAGGCAAATGCTATGGGCGCTGTATATCCAGGGGGGCGCCAGAAATGAGCGCGGTTCAGTTGGTTTTGTTTTCGATATTCCTGACACACATTCAGTTATAGACAGCAATAACTCAAAAACCTCTTACCCTAAAAAGATCTGAAGTGTGTTTCCTACAAAAAGACAAAGCTGGTTATGTTTCACAGCTGTCTTTCTTTTTTTTCGCTCGACATTACGAGCACTGCTCCGTTAAAGCCCTTTGCAATATGTGTTTAACCGGGAGAGCTCGCGCTGAGAGGAGCTCTCAGTAAGGGACCGTCGGCTTCTTTTTTTTCATTTTTCTGCTCCGCTCAGCGCAAGCTCTCCCTGTTGAGAGGGCTTAAATGTGTGTGTGTGTTTGTTTGTTTGTTTGGTGCAGTCAATGTTTGTGTATGTGTGTGAATGAGAGACAATGTGGTGCTGTGTCTCTATACAGACAGCTTGTTATAGCCTCCCCCCTAAAATATAACACTGTATATGTAAAGCACCGTCAATGCACCGTGATGCACCGTGATATCGAATTGAACCGAATCAAAGGCATGATAATCGTAACCAAACCGAACCGTGAGACCAGTATAGGTTCACACCTCTATCCAAAAGTATCTCCTCTGTTCAAATGTCTCTGTTGTTGTCTTGACAACTCAATGAAACAATGAAAATTGACTTTTTTCAACTGCGTGTGCACAGCGTGCAAGGGCAAAAACAGGAGGCGCAGCCTCGTTATAAGAAACAGAAAACACACTGTACAGTTGGAAGTGTAGCATGCATTCATAACGTGTTTTTGCACAGCGGCGCTACTTTGAATGACTATGATTTACTATACATTAAACACCAACTAAACTCTTTATATATTATATTTTATTTAAATTGTAAAAAAAGGTATATATAGTTTATAATTTATAAGTATGTAGTTTATAGTTTATAAGTATATATAGTTTATGATACATCCATTCATTCATTAATTTTCCTTCGGCTAAGTCCCTTATTCATCAAGGGTTGCCACAGTGGAATGAACCGCCCACTCATCCAGCATGTGTTTTACACAGCAAACGCCCTTCCAGCTGCAACCCAGTACTGGGAAACACCCATAGACACTCAAATTCACACACACTCATACACTACAGCCAATATAGTTCATCCAATTCCCCTATAGCGCATGTGTTTGGACTGTGGGGGAAACCAAAGCATGCGAAGGAAACCTACGCCAACATGGGGAAAACATGCCAACTCCACACAGAAACGCCAACTGACTCAGCCGGGACTTCTTGCTGTGAGGCGACGGTGTTAACCACTGAGCCACCATGCCGCCCTTATAATACATAATGATACATTAATATGCTTTCCCAGAGATGGGTTGCTGCTGGAAGGGCATCTGCTGCGTAAAAATGTGCTGGATAAGTTGGCGGTTCATTCCACTGTGGCGACCCCAGATTAATAAAGGGACTAAGCTGAGAAGAAAATGGATGAATGAATGAATGACATTAATATGGATTTTAAATATTTTACATTAATAATAATAATAATAATAAATTGTTTGCCAACAAATATTGACGATGCAAAAGCGAACTAATTATTTACAGTCTTACTTATATACTAATTCTAAT
The DNA here is from genome assembly GCF_052040795.2 of Danio rerio. NCBI lineage: Eukaryota > Metazoa > Chordata > Actinopteri > Cypriniformes > Danionidae > Danio > Danio rerio. Next base: position 53,838,139 of record NC_141029.1, on the reverse strand, counting down.
CTGATGCTTGATTTAAGACACATAAATGGCAACATTTTTCTAATATTTGGGAGACTAAATGTTCCAAAAGTCAACGTTTGCAGACACGAGTGTGTGTGTGTGTGTCTGTGCGTGTGTGTGTGTGTGTGATCAGAGTGGGTGGAAGTTTGATGAAGGGTTTGGAGGAGAAAAAATGAGACTTCAAAGTCCCATCAGTGGTCTTTCATCCAGCCAGTCTCCATCCGTGATTCACTAACAGGATCATTCTGTGCTTCTGCTGCAGTCATGCGCCAAAACAAACACTGCAAACTAGCCTTTCTGAACATCTGACACTTACACTCTGAGCTGGATGCTGAAACACTCACACAATACAAACATACACACACACGACTGTTTCTATTCTGCATCCTATTACCTTTATAATCTACTAACCACGCTAAAAAACGCAAGCATGTACATCAACATTTCTTACATATCATTGTAGCATAGTTTGTGCTGAATACAAAAACAATACATGTTAGTACTATGTTATGAGTAGCTGAAATAAGCACAAGTGTCAGGGCATGTCAAAACATCTTAGGGGCCCCAAAATCACCTCAGACCCCTAAGGGTTAATAAAGGGACTGAGCCGAAATGAAAATGAATGAGTGAACTGCTACTTTAAGTAAATTACTGGCAACATTTTTACAATATATCTGTTTTATTGAACAGAAACACACTGTAAACAAACAGCAGTTCTCAACTGTAAAATAGGGGGGTTTATCAAAAAGTATTCTGTAAAGCGTTGCACATTGTAACCTTATATTTTAGGGTGAACTTCTGGCAACCACAGCTGCCGGTATTTTACCGTAGATTATACCCGCTAATTTTTACAGTGTAGGACAGAGATATTCAATTGCAGGCCCACGCAATTCGTTCCGGCCCTCCAAATAGTGTGACCAAGACATTAGAAATAAATTTAGTTAAGTCGAAAAATGGTCAGTGTAGTTATGAAGTGACGTTAGGGCTAAAAATCCCGGTATTTTTAGGAGGAATGACGGCAGTGTTTCCTCTAGGATTTTTTTCCAGCTGTGGCGGAAGGCCTTTTTTTTTTTACACAGATCTACCAACTACCTGTGGCGTTATTATTTCAATGACAAATGTCGTGAGCGCAGATATGCAGATGCAGATATTATTAGATGCTAATCTCTGCTTGCGTGCCGATTTCCTCTGCTCGTGCACAAAACTTCTTGCACGCCCCCTCAAATATAAGCCACTTCAAGAGCGCGCAGATCTTCTTGAGCACTCTCAAATAAAAGCTGCTGGGTGCGATTTAGTGCGATAATGTGACGAGTATGTCTCCAGCATTTATTAGATTTGCTGGGAATATTTATGGATCTCCAATAGACCTACAGAGTACACACTGAACAGAAACACACTGTAAACAAACAGCAGTTCTCAACTGTAAAATAGGGGGGTTTATCAAAAAGTGTTCTGTAAAGCGTTGCACATTGTAACCTTATATTTTAGGGTGAACTTCTGGCAACCACAGCTGCCGGTATTTTACCGTAGATTATACCCGCTAATTTTTACAGTGTAGGACAGAGATATTCAATTGCAGGCCCACGCAATTCGTTCCGGCCCTCCAAATAGTGTGACCAAGAAATTAGAAATGAATTTAGTTAAGTCGAAAAATGGTCAGTGTAGTTATGAAGTGACGTTAGGGCTGGGTGATATGAGCGAAAAATTATATCCCGGTATTTTTAGGAGGAATGACGGCAATGTTTCCTCTAGGATTTTTTCCAGCTGTGGCGGAAGGCCTTTTTTTTTACACAGATCTACCAACTACCTGTGGCGTTATTATTTCAATGACAAATGTCGTGAGCGCAGATATGCAGATGCAGATATTATTAGATGCTAATCTCTGTGCTTGCGTGCCGATTTCCTCTGCTCGTGCACAAAACTTCTTGCACGCCCCCTCAAATATAAGCCGCTTCAAGAGCGCGCAGATCTTCTTGAGCACTCTCAAATAAACGCTGCTGGGTGCGATTTAGTGCGATAATGTGACGAGTATGTCTCCAGCATTTATTAGATTTGCTGGGAATATTTATGAATCTCCAATAGACCTACAGAGTACACACTGAACAGAAACACACTGTAAACAAACAGCAGTTCTCAACTGTAAAATAGGGGGGTTTATCAAAAAGTGCTCTGTAAAGCGTTGCACATTGTAACCTTATATTTTAGGGTGAACTTCTGGCAACCACAGCTGCCGGTATTTTACCGTAGATTATACCCGCTAATTTTTACAGTGTAGGACAGAGATATTCAATTGCAGGCCCACACAATTCGTTCCGGCCCTCCAAATAGTGTGACCAAGAAATTAGAAATAAATTTAGTTAAGTCGAAAAATGGTCAGTGTAGTTATGAAGTGACGTTAGGGCTGGGTGATATGGGCGAAAAATTATATCCCGGTATTTTTAGGAGGAATGACGGCAGTGTTTCCTCTAGGATTTTTTCCAGCTGTGGCGGAAGGCCTTTTTTTTTTTTACACAGATCTACCAACTACCTGTGGCGTTATTATTTCAATGACAAATGTCGTGAGCGCAGATATGCAGATGCAGATATTATTAGATGCTAATCTCTGTGCTTGCGTGCCGATTTCCTCTGCTCGTGCACAAAACTTCTTGCACGCCCCCTCAAATATAAGCCGCTTCAAGAGCGCGCAGATCTTCTTGAGCGCTCTCAAATAAACGCTGCTGGGTGCGATTTAGTGCGATAATGTGACGAGTATGTCTCCAGCATTTATTAGATTTGCTGGGAATATTTATGAATCTCCAATAGACCTACAGAGTAGCATTAATGCCTCCTGAAGTAAAGTGAAACGGCTATACGTCGTGTTTGCTGGCCTCACGCATCACGGACCTGTCAGTCAAACAGTCAGCACGTCACCTTAAAGGGTAAACAAATGACGCACAGCACTACTATGGTTAAAAAAATATATAATATAATTTCCTTACCCTTTAATACGTTTTGGTGCGATTATTACCCGCTAATAAAAAAGCTAAATGTTTTGACTGAGAAGCTGTAATGTAGCTTTGGAAGAATGAATGTAGCAGAAACCATGGACAGTATACGATACATGTTTGGTATTTTCCCATAAATGGTTACTTGAGAGTTAAAGCCTTTAATAAAACTTCTGAAATACAACATTTAAATGTTTGTAAAAAAAAGCCATATTGTACAATGCACTGTTGTTGTGTAGTTTCTATTTCAATATATTCACATTTTAATTAGTGATGCACCAATATGGATTATTGGGCCGATATCGATAACCGATAACTCTTTAGACTTGGAGGCTGATAGCCGATATGTATAGACCGATAATTCTAAATATTTCAAAATGTTATATTTTTATACAGCAAACTTCATAAAAGACTGAACTGATCTTATGAACTATACTCAAAGCAAAAAGCAGTAATTTCAAAATTGCAAGGTGATTAAATAGACCTATATTCACCATTTCACATAAATCAGCATGCACACAATTATTTCATTTTCTTCATAACAAATTAACATGTAACTTAACTGTTGCATAAGAATAATAGGTTAAAAAACAAAATGGGATTTAATCAACAAGCAAGTTAAACATATTTTAAATAAAATGAAAATTAACAAGCTAAGAACTGAAACCAGCTCAAATGTTCTTAAATAAAACATATTACAGTAAAAAAAGCCTTTTTAATAGGTGTTTTAACAGTTCAGAGCCACTGTACAAGCTAAAAACTGAACACAGAATGTATTACTTAACATGCGGCATGACTATAACAACGCATTAATAATAACGAATTTTTATATTAATCATAATAATCATATTAGATTACAAACAACCCAACAAGTTGTTTGGCACGTGTGCATCACTGCTGTTATGTTTACACATGTAATATTCTTTCCTGAGGCGATCTAAAGCAAAATACACAATGACACTCAATCAAACATATCTACAATGATGAGGAACATGGTTACTTACTGTGTTATTGAAGCACAGAAATACCACATGAAGAAAGGACGGACTTTGAAGGAATAAACAATGTGGGGAGAGCTCCATTATAGTGCACTGGGCAAGTCTGGACAAGTTCCGCCCAGTTCTGTACAATTACGTAATTTATCGGCTTAAAGATCTCGGCCTAATTTAGACATCGGACCGATAACAATAATCTTAAAATAGCATTTATCGGCCGATAACGATATGGTCGCCGATATATCGTGCATCCCTAATTTAATGAAGAAAAATACAACGTGGAAGTCTTAAGGAGCAGAAAAACAAACTATAGGGTCTTATATGCTGTTGTGTCATCACTCATATTGCAAGTCATATCTCTCCAGCCCCTAATTTGGGATGCTCTTCATGAACTGGCCCTCATGACAAACTAATTGAATAGCTGATTATTTGACTTCTCTTTCCTTATTCCTTTCATTTTCAGCAAGAAACGAGTTCAATTACTCGGTCAAACCACCCACCCAAAACTTTCTAGTCTCCCCGACTGCATGTTCTTTCTCACATTGGATTGCTTTGCTCCTGAGTGTCATTTGTGTCTGCGGCAATGCATTGTGGGTCTGTTTTTCTGTCAATCTCCCTCCTCCGAGGACCGGCTTCTGTGATTCTGCTTTAAAATCACTTCAAAATCATCCAATAGACTCGAAGCGACACAGCATATGCCTCATCTTTTATTGATGGCACTGGTCCCAGAGCTCTTAGAGGGGGAAAGTCACCCTGCAGCCCTTGACACCGAGTGACCGAAATATGAGAGTTCATTGAGCCGCAGTGCTGGGCTGAGGGAGATTACAATACAAGAGCAAACAGCAGCTTTTTTTTCCCCACACCGTCCCACATATATGCGCTCGTCTTTTAGCTTCAAGTGGTGTTTATAGCATTTGTTGCATGGTTCTTTAACGCAGACCATTCACTACCTGACAAAAGCCTTTTCGTGGATCCCAGTTGTAAAAGCAACAAATAATAACTTGACTTCTAGTTGATCATTTGGAAATTGGTAGATTTTTCTGATGAATCATCTGTTGAGCAGCATCCCAATCATCACCAATACTGCAGAAGACCTCCTGGAACCAGCATGGAGCCAAGATTCTCTCTGAAAGGACCTAGTGGACTCAGACACGGCCCTAAACGTATCAACACTGTTTTTCAGCCTTCATAAAGCACATAAACACTGTTATTTTTGTAATAAAATCCATGTTAGCCATTTAGCAGTGAAGCTAGAGTCACCGGGAAGACAGAAGCCCTGCCCATCACGCGAATCCGCATTTGTTCTGAAGTGAATTTTACATGTGAACGAAGTGGATTTGATGCACAAATGAAGCGGGGTTTGACGCGTGAATGAAGTGAGTAAACTGAAATGTTCACATGGCTATTTACGCGCGAATAGCTCGATTTATTTGCGCATCTGTGCCTGGTGTGAACACAGCATTACACTTTTCCCTTTTCAAAACTGTCTTTGTCTTTATATATAAATAGTCTTTGTCTAGACCAGGGGCCTCATGTATCAACGCTGCGTTTCACGCCAGGTTTCACGCTCAGAATCGCTCACGTTTGGATTTACTAACGATGAACTGAACGTGGGAATGTGCGCACGCCAGCCATAAAGCTGCCGTGGAGGTGCGCACATTCCCACGTTCAGTTCATCGTTAGTAAATCCAAACGTGAGCGATTCTGAGCGTGAAACCTGGTGTGAAACGCAGCGTTGATACATGATACATTTTTTGTGCGTGTTTGTTTTATTTCCATTGGCAACTCCTAGCGGCAGTTGTGTTAAATTGCTCTCTACAAAGTGTCTGAGCCTTGCAATGGCAGCTGTATGAGACGGGTTCATCTAGCAGGTATATAAGGTTTCCATAACATACAGTTGACCAGCTAAACATTAAAGCACAATTTGCAGCGGTCGCCTGTTTTCCCAATGTAATCTGAGCGATCTACTGCACACACATTGCTATAAAGACACTATCTGAAGATGAATTTGCATGCGTGAATCAGAAACATTTCCATTCAATAAATGTGCAAATAAAATATGATGCACAAACTTATTAATGATTCCTACTTGTCTTTCTCATGATAAATAGTTGGTAAAATCTGATATGTAGCGGGGAAAAAAAGAAGAAAGAGTTCATAAGACGCTGGATTCGAACCGAGTTCATGCTCGAACGTGTCAAAACATGTTGACATGCATCTTACGAGCTGCGCCACTGAGACTGTTAAGGGTACTGCAACATTTTACGCCTATAAATCACATAATTTCTTTTCTAATTCACTCAGTGCGATGTTCAGAACTGTGTTAACAGCATCAGCTAAACTCTACCACTATATTTTTTTCTTTTGTTGTTAATTCCGGAGAACAAACTTGCAAATAACACCACTTTTCTCCGGTCTACCTCCGAAAGCAGCACCTCCAATTCACATTCTGTTGAAAGTTTCTCTTCTTGCTTGCTTTTGCCTTTGCTTTTTCGTTGGGTTTTGCCAAAGTATAGTCATTTGCATATTCATACGGGGGAGAAGGCAGGGAGGGGTATTGTGCTCGTGCATGTTGCGCTCAGTTTCACGTTCATTCAGATGTACAAAAGAATATGCGTGAGATTCGGCGTACGCAGTGTTTCATACATCTGAATTTTTTTCTGCGTACGCACATTTACAGCTTTGTGCGTGCGCAATGTTTTAGTAAGATTTCCACGCAAGTTTTAGTACATGAGGCCCCTGGGGTGTCCTGGAGAGTTTAGCTCCAAGCCTAATCAGACATACCTGAACTAGCTAATCAAGCTTTTGCTATATATACTAAAAACTTCCTGGCAGGTGTGTTGAAGCGAGTTGGAGCTGAACTCTGTATTGTATATAGTTTTTGTTTAGACGTATACCAATACAGCGCCATGTGTTGATGGACACATTTCTGTGTTTCTCAGCAGCAGAAGTCATCACAGTTCAAAACTTTCAAGGATTTAAGATTATGATTAAACATGCCATAACGGTCTTACGAAAAGGGTTCAATGACATCATGCCAACGTCTGACCTGCTCCGAGTGTCAAAAAGGCCTTGGGTCTCAGTCGGAGCAATTACACTATATACGCCTCTCAATAATCTTCCTCCATTTCTAGCGCACACTCTCTGATCAATAGACCGACCTCCGAGCCATTCGACCACATGTTCAAACATTCATCAAGCAATAACTGCACATTGTTTCAGAATGAGCATCGAATACAACAGTGACCCTGCGAGCAGCGAATGGATCATTAAATCGCCGGCCACAGTAATCGATCTCCATTTGGAGGAGCTGTGAAACCAGGACTAATGAGACATGTCCTGACAAACAGAAGCACTGGAGGCCATGCTCTTCATCTTATCTCTTACTACAGCAAATAAAACACCTGTCAAAGATGAGTTTTCTAACACACCGAGTCCGTCTGAGCTGTACTCTAATGGCAAGATTTCATACACAAGCTTAATTCAAAGTGCTTTACATAAACTGATTAAAATGACTGAAAAATGATTAAAAACTGATTTAAATGTGTTAAAACAGGTTTTAATGGAATGAAAAAGAGAAAAAGAAGAATCTGTGGTACGCAGCACAGTGCTCATTCAGTAAAGGCACAGCTAAACAGATGAGTTTTCAGTCTTGATTTGAATGTGCCTAATGTTGGAGCACATCTGATCATTTCTGGAAGCTGATTCCAGCAGCGGGGGCGCTGGTAGTAGCTGAAGGCCAGTTCACCCAGCTTTGACTAAACTTCTGTAATTTGTAGTTTATATCATCCTAAAGATCTGAGTGATCTGTTTGTATTCAGTGAGCATATCTGTAATGTATTGAGCTCCTAGGCCATTTAATGCAACCCGGGCTCATTGTGGAAACGTAGCCCCTCGGACGTTTCTGCGGACCGTGAGATACGTCCTGGGAGGTACGTATTCGAGCATTTTTTGTTTTTGCGGATTCGCGAGAGGCCGCTGTGCGCGCTTTTTCACGTCTCGGGCACCTCTCGGGAGCGCGCGCCGTTCCCGAGATTTCCCGTTGATTTCGACCGCATTTTCGGATCTTGCCGCATTCTCACCGCCCTGCCGCGTTCTCACCGCCCTGCAGCGTTTGCTCGAAAAAAACTAAACGCGTCCGTACGTACCTCCGGCCACGTAAATCGCTGTCTCCAGAAACGTCCGCGGGGCTACGTTTCCAGAATGAGCTTGGGTTGATTTAATGATTTACAGACAAGTAAAAATACTTTAAAATCTATTCTGAATGTAGCTTGGAGCCAGTGTAAAGACCTGAGGACAGGTGTGATGTGCTCCGATCTTCTGGTCAGAATCCTGGCAGCAGCGTTCTGGATGAGCTGCAACTGTCTGACTATCTTTTTGTTACAGTAATCCATCCTGCTGCTGATAAAAGCATGAACAAGTTTCTTTAAGTCTTCACTGGAAACAAACCAAGATTCTTGACCTCATTTTTGTTGTTTGACTCTTAGAGTCACGGTATGCATTCACCTTGAGAACCTCATCTCTGCTCCCAAATGCAATGACTTCAGTTTTCTCTTTGTTTGACTGAAGAAAGTTTTGCCACATCCAACTGTTAATTTCACCAATGCATTGGCAGGAGTCTTCAAATCACTGAGTCGGGGCATAGTATTGGATTGTGCAAAAGTTTCTAACGGGCCACAAGAATGCAAAATTACTCTATATGAGATTCCACTTTATTTTGATTCTTCTTTAAGTAGCAATGACCATATTTGTGCACATGGCAGACTAGATGCCAGAAGTGCAGAGATGCTCCCCTTATGCTTTGTTCACACCAGACGGGCAAGTGTGGACAAAATCGCAATATTTGTGCGTAAATAGACGCATGAACATTGAGTTTAATTGCTTCATTCGCGCGCCAAATCTGCTTAATTCACGCATCAAATTCTCATCACAATAGACACGGATTCGAAACATAGGCAGGGCTTCTGTCTGCCCGGTCACACTAGCTTCGTTGCTAAATAGCTAACAGGGATTTATTGAGAATAGCTGTGTTTATGTGCTTTAGAAAGGCTGAAAAACTGAGGTGCACCCAGCTCTGAGAGTTCACCAACTCCTCCTGAAACTATACCTGGATAATGGAAGCTTTCAGCGGTGCTTCAAATTGAGCAGAACCCAGTTTGACGAACTGTTGTCGGTGTCGGCAGGAGGATTATCCCCTCGGGACTTCAAAAAAAAAGCCCTAGGTCTTAATCATGTCCCTACCAGTGACATGATTAGCTCCTGATTGGTTAACGTGGCACGAATGCCTGCTGAAGTTCAGATTTTCCATCTCCAGCGTTTTGCACGTCAATTGCACAAAACGCTCAACTTGCGCCAATTCATTCACGCCAATCACATCATTTGCATGCATCGCGGCGCAGGATGTCTCTTCGTGTCTTTGTATTGACTTAAGATGTAAATCACTCGTGCCTGATGCTTCATCTGCGTCTGGTATGAACACAGCATTAGGCCTGTTAAAACTTTATATTTTTCTTTTACGATTGGACTGCAACAATTAATTTATAAAATCATTAATTATTGATTTAATTATCGGCCTTAATATCTTACTGTTCGCATGTTTATGTCCTAAATTTTTAATGTGAAGTACAACACTTCTTTTGCTTGTTTATTTATATTTTGGACATTTAGAGAAGTTTTTATGTTCAAAAACAAGCACTGTTTTTCATTTAAGGTGAAAATAAAAGACGTGGTAAACTGATTTACGGATTTAAATAGTTATAATAAGCAAAATGTCAAAAAAAAAAGTACATTTTAGTTCTGCCTTTTGCTTGAATTCATTCACACACCCATTCATTCATTTTTCTTCTGCTTAGTCCCTTATATATCACCACAGCGGAATGAACCGCCAACTATTCCAGCATATGTTTTACACAGCGAATGCCCTTCCAGCAGCAACCCAGTACTGGGACTCTCCCACACTCTCATTCACACACACAAACTCATACATCACAGCCAATTTAGTATATGAAATTCACAACCAAAGCACTCAGAGGAAACCCACAAAAAAAATGGGGAAAACATGCAAACTCCACACAGAAATGCTGGCCCAGTAGAGACTCAAACCAGCAACCTTTTTGCATTGAGGCAACAGTGTTAACCAAGTGCCATCCTTGCTTCAATTCATTGTTCTTTATTCAACATTATTGTCTGAAGGTGAGTCAGTCTAGCAGTAAAGGATGTTTTACTCACGGCTGGCAGAGTTTGACCAGGTCATGGTCAGTGGTGGATGGCAGTAACCCGCGGATGTACAGGTTGGTTTTACTGAGCTGCTCCCAGCCGGCTGTGCTGCTGCTGCTGCTGCTGTGATTAGTGCTGCTGTTGGTTCCAGGACTGGGCGGAGCCATCGGATGGGAGGCGGGGCCAACAGGTGGCTGGGGGAGGAGCATCAAAATAAGACAAAGTCAGATTAGAATGACCTTAAAGTACACATGAAATCAAAACTAACCATACTGATATTGTTAGCTCACATTGCTAGTTTTGTTGTGAACAATTCATCTGTGCATGCCATTCCGAAAAAATTGTTTGCCCTTGTAATCTAAAACTGATATCTGAAAAGGCACTTGCTGTTGGTTTTCAGTTCAATTCTCAGATTAGGTCTATGGTGGTGGGCGTGGCTAACATACTTACCACGCCCCTCCAGCTATCAGCTATAGCCCCTTCCACACATACAGACCTTTCCGGAAAATTGCCGGCAATTTTCCAGAAAGGTTGTATGTGTGAACAGGTCCTTTTTGAAAATACCGGTAAATTCGTTCTGGCTATTTTCTGGAAAGAGAAGTTGTAACATTACCGGCAATTGCCGGAATGCTGCGCTGTGTGAATGCAGAAGGAAGATTACCGTAATAAGCGCGTGCACGTCTAGAACGTGCTGACGTGAGACGTCTGCTTTAGCCAATCACAACAGTCAGACGCGTTTACGTCCGCACGGTTTGTGAGGATAAAAGCCTTTGAATATTTTTCCAGACACATTTAGCTGCTAGAAGTTAGTCAGATCACGTTTATATGTTCTTCTTAATGCCAACTGTGTAAACAATCATTGATGAGATGCTCATGATAAGCCGTTGTTTGTTTACCTTCAAGCTTTGCGTGCGTCTTTGAAACAGCCTGTGAGCGCCTGCACACGCACATATTATGAACATCTCGACATGCGAATATGATCCTGCGAAAGTTGTTCACAATATTGATCATCCACAGAGTTTGTAATTTAGTCAAATGTTTACAAACACAAGCGCAGCCGTTTAAAGCTCATTTGTGGTGAATGATGTCAGAATTTACCGGTATTTTGGAATGGATGTGTGAATGCTCTTTTCCGGAAAAATTCCGTAACGTCCTCGCCTGTGTGAACAGCGCTTTTTTCAATATACCGGTAAAGTCGTTCCGGAAATTTTCCAGATATTTACCGGTATCACTGTGTGAAAGGGGCTTATGACAACAAACAGAAATGCTGAGCAGGAGTCTGTTAGGATGTAATCAATCACAATTTTAGGTTATAATCTCCAAACCTTTTTCTAGATCTTTCTGAATGAAATGCCTTCTTTACTACATCCATTCAGCTGACAGAAGAAAAAAAACAAGCCACTCCCACTGTTTTCTCATTTAATATTTTCTCTAGGAACTGCATCATAATATGTAAAAAAAAAGGTTGCAGTTTCCGGGTCATGCGGACTTTAAAGAAAACAGTGACGTTGTGAAAACAAAAGAAACATTAGAAAACACACTAGAGGACTAAAAATTTAGCAAGACGTACTGCAGTAAAGTGTGTAATATTCAGTAATTTCAACAATTTCTATCATGTGAAGTCAACTGATAAACCAGGGACGCATTTACACTTGTTAGTTAATGGTTGGAAACACCTTGTGGAATTGGGATTGTCCCAGTAAACAATAAAGCCTGAGTCACCCAATTCAGACATAATAGGTTAAATTATGAGATTAACCAAAGCGTCAAAAAAGTCGTTCATTAAACAGATTATGAAGGAAAATAAACAGCCTATAATTTAGGTTTGTTTATCTAGTGTTTTAGATAAATGCTTAATCTTATAATTATTTACTCACCCACTTGTGGGTTCAAATCTGCATGCTGGTAAATAGATGTGTTTTTAACATTTAAGACTAAAGGTTGGGCTACTTTAACATTTTATGCCTATTTTATGCTATTTTACATCTTTCACCTCCTGAAAATAGACAGAAATGCCAAAAATTAAAAAAAATAAATATTAATAATAAAAAATGACCGAAAGTTTTCTATACTGTGACCAATGTCTAACTAATATTTTGTAATTAATTTCTTAAATAAATTTGTAGCATTTTTTATGAACATGTATATAACATGTATAAAGTTTAGATTTTAGTATTACTATGGGTTAGACTATTTTAACATTTTACCATGTTTAAAACTTTTGCCACCTGAAAATAAATAAATAACTTGACAAAGTTGATTTACCAAAAGTTTTTTCCTACTGTAATCAATGTGTAATTGATAATTTGTATTTAATTTTAAAAATATATTTGCAAATAGTTTTAAATAAATTTGTAATTAAAGAGAAATTTTTTTTTTTGTAATTAATAGCATTAATAAATATTTATATATTATTATATTTATTTATTTATTTTTGCAACAGTTCCGATTTTAGTATTAAAATTATTAGGGCTATTTTGACATTTTACCATGTTCAAATCTGTCTTCACCTGGAAATATTAAACAGAAACAGCCAAAATAAATAAATAAATAAATAATTGACCAAAATTAATTAGCCAAAGATTTATACTGTCTGCAATAAATATGGAATTAATAATTTATAATTATTTTTTTTAAATAAACTTCTAATTAATTAAAATACATTTGTAATGAAATTTAAAATGTTTTTTTTGCAGATTTTAATATTACTATAGGTTGGGCTATCTGAGTTTTTATTAGACAGAAACAGCTAAAAAATAGCTAATTGACAGAGTTTATTAGCAAAAGTTTTTTTTTAAATAATGTACTTAATATATAATTGATCCTTCAAAATTACATTTTTAATGAATGAATACATTTTTTAAATTAATTTGTATTTTTTTTATAATATTTTAAAATAAATAAATAAGTAAATAAATAAATTTAATGAAATGAATTTATGTTTCTTTATTTTTTGCACATAATCAGCAAAAAAAAGGTTAATAGGCTATATGCAGAAGGACCTTTCATTTTGCAGTAACTTGGGTCAAGTGCTTCCGGTGAACTGTATGCAGTTACAAAATCTGCGCGCTTATGTTCTGTTTTCTTTAGAAATCAACAATCTTTACTGCTTCATTGTTGAATCCAGTTCCAGTTGTTCCAGTGCCATGTCTTTAAAATATGAACATTTATTTTACTCTAGTATATTTAATGGTGGAGCATGTGTGAAGTGTCCGTCATTACTCACTTCCTTTTACCGGCTGAATGAGTGCATCATCCGGGTAATTAGAGTGCTCTTATTATTATTAGACTTTTCAGAGTGAAAGCACTACTTACACTGATATACTACAAAATGGCGTAGAATAGTGCATGCGATGCGATTTGATTTGAGACGCAGCTATTGTGTAAAAAAAGAAAAAGGAAGACAGACAAACAAGCAATATTAAACATTTTTTGTCTGGCATATACTTTTTAATCAATTATTCCACGAATTAACCCCTTAAAATTTAGATTATAAAATATAATAACTACTTTAATTTAATCCTTGAAATTTTTAATTTTTAGTTTTTGTTATTAAAATTTAGTTCTGATAAAAATGTATTTTTAATGGATAAAAACAAAAGTACTTCTACAAGTACTACAAACCTAAATAGGTCTGATTTGCACTAATAAACATAATGATAAAATTAATGATAAAAAAAAAACACAATAACAGATGCAAAACAGGAAGACAAGGTCACAATGTACAGGAAGGGCCGGAAATGTTGAGGCCTCTCACAATAGGATTTGATATTTAAAAAAAAAAGTGATCTGAATGTAATAATCATTCATTCAGTAATTTTCCTTCAGCTTAGTCCCTTATTTATCAGGGGTGGCCGCAGTGGAATGAACCGCCTATTCCAGTGTATGTTTTACACAGAGGATGTCCTTCCAGTTGCAACCCAACACTGGGAAACACCCATACACTCTCACATTCACACACACACACACACACACACTCATACACTACGGCCAATTTAATTAATCCATTTCACCTATATGTGTACTGTGGGGGAAACCGGAGCACCCGGAGGAAACCCATGCCAACACGGGAAGAACATGCAAACTCCACATGGAAACACCAACTGGGACTCAAACCATCTTGCTGTGAGGCGACAGTGCTAACCACTAAGCCAGAGAGTAATAATTAATTACATAAAACAAATATTTTCTTAACAATTCATCCATTTCTATAGCACTATTTACAATGTTGATTGTGCTTTCAGCATGAGTGCAGTTATTTGACAAGTAATAAGGGGGTTTGTACTTTACTGTATATCAGGGTTATTCAATTAGTTTGTCATGGGGGCAAGTTTATGAAGAGCATCCCAAATGAGTGATGACACAACAGCATATAAGAGCCTATAAGCTTTATTTTTGCTCCTTAAGACACTCACGTTTTGTTTTTCTACGTTAAAATGTTAATATGTTGGATTTTGAAACTACATAACATCAGTGCATTGTGCAATGTGGCTTTTTTGCAAACATTCAAATGTTGTATTTTAACGCACAACAAAAGCAGTGCATTGCTGAAGTTGGCTTCTTCAGACACATTCATATGTCATGTCTTGAACTGCACAATTATGGGTGCAACAATTATAGATTTTGGTTGCACGATTATAGTCTGAAGAATAATTATGGTTTTACGATTATCATGTCTAATGAAAATTTAAGCTTTATATTAGGGAAGTATTTAAATCAACGTTGTTATCATCCGTTTTCATAAATACATAATAATTAGTCTAACATTTCTTTTGTTTACATTGCACTAAAAGCCACACACAACTCTCACCACTACGCCGTGAGATGTGTTCTACTGCGTGCGCCTGCAAGCATCACTCCGCTTGTAATGATCTGAGTGGGAATCGAATCCGGGTCTACGGTGTGGTTAGCAGTAGCCCTTACTAGATGAGCTAAGTCAGCAACTGGTGGCCCAAGAGCAGAGGACGAACAAAGTTAGTCCACAACTAATGAATTTCAAAAAAATAATATAGTCTTTACTGAGGTGAATTTGACAAAAAGCAGAGATAATATCTCTCTACAGCAAGGGTTGAAAAAGTACAACAAAAATAGGATAGCCGAGCTTCATGAAAATACATACAAAATAAAATAGACACGAGGGTCTCATAACAATCAAACAGCAAAACAGCAAGCAAAAAAGTCTTGAGAACAAGCAAAAAGTTTTGAGAACAACTTAACTGGAAACTGGACGAGGCAGCAAGTGGTTGGGTTCAGGACTGAACATAGAGCAGGATACAAAGCAGTCTTATATAGAGCAAAGAACAGGTGGTGGTGATCACGCTAATTACAGGAGAGTTTAGAGGAACAAGAGTCACTACTGCCATCTAATGTTGAGGAGTATAAGGTAATATGTGCGCCCCCTGGTGGGTTGGGGGATGTGATAAAGTGCTGAGATATTACACTGCTGGCGCGCGCATATTCTTGCTTTAGAAATAACGAATTTGCATGCAGAAAAGATGTGTGAACAGCCCGCTGCTATCCGCTTGTTAAGTTGCTGATGTATGTGATACTGTTTCCTGGTCCAAGCCCCTACTCATTTGAGTTGAGAAATTATTTGTTTATGATCACTTTTTATTCATATTACACATAAAAGTTAATTTTATATATAAAGTCATAGTGTACACAATCTCTGGGCTTGCTGCATAACAAATACCAACATTTGAACAATTTATAAAAAACTTTCTGGCCATCAGATATTAGGCATGGACATATATATTGCGATTGTGATTTTCGAAAGTATTAAATCGCTTTGTAAACGTTTGTTATTACCATTTCATGAGTCTCCCCATACAGTTGAATAGAGTGATTGGAGCCGGAAGCCGCTTTGCGTGACGTCACACTTAACAAGCGGATAGTTAATCCAGTGTGCATGTGTATAGGCCTTGGTGTATAAGCTCGGAACTTTAAACTAGCGCACAGTTGGCATAACTTTGTTTAGCTTCTGCAGTTTTGTTCCGTGCAATAAAAACGGAGTGCTGACAAGCCTTTACGATTAATTATCCAAATGCTTTTGGCTGCTCGCACCACTCGCTTAATGTCAGGTGACCCACGCTTTGCGCAGCCTTCAACTGTAGCTTGTGCTGTATTGATTAGACGCACGTCACTTCATAACTATAGCGGCCATTTTTTGACTGAACTAAGTTTATTTTTGATGTCTTAGTCACACTAATTGGAGGGCCAGAACAAATTGCTGCCAATTGAATAGCCCTGCTGTATATACTTCAAATGTAAAACAATAGGAATATTGTACAATAATGAACTATTCAGTACGATCGCCACTGTTCAATATGCATATGAATATTTTAGCTTTCCGGCTTTGCATTAAAATTTTAAAATTGTATTTTGCATGTACTCCATTGCTTTAATTACTCTTTGAACTAGAACTAACGTAAATAGGTTTTCTCTTCATAACACACACACCTTATGTACATTTCAAGTCAAAATTATTCGCCCTCCAGTGAATTTCTTTCAAAATATTTCCCAAATGTTGTTTAACAGAGCAAGGAAATTTTCACAGTATTTCCTATGATATTTTTTTTCTTCTGGAGAAAGTCTTTGTTTAATTTTGGCTAAAATAAAAGCAGTTTAAATTTTAAGGTCAATATTATTAGCCCTCTTAAGCAATATTTGTTTTCGATTGTCTACAGAACAATCCACGGTTATTGTAACTGTACGACGATAGACAAAGAAAGTTGAGAATCCACATGCAATACTTTATTAAACAGAGAAAGGTCAGGCAGGCAATCCGCTTGTTAAGTGTGACGTCACGCGAAGTGGCTACCGGGTCCAAGCGCTCTATTCAAATGTATGGGGAGACTCATGAAATGGTAATTATAAACATTTACAAAGCGATTTAATACTTTCGAAATTCACAATCGCAATATGTCCATGCCTAATATCCGATGGCCAGAAAGTGATTCATTTTTTCATAAATTGTTCAAGTTTGGTATTTGTGATGCAGCAAGCCCAGCGATTATTGTGTACACTATGACTTTATATAAAATTAACTTTAATGTGTGATATCAATTAAAAGTGATCATAAATGAATAAATTCCCAACTCAAATGAGTGGCGGCTTGGACCCGGAAACAGTATTACATACGCCAGCAACACGTCATCACTTAACAAGTGGTTGCTCAACACAGGAGCAAAGCAGAAGCATGCAGGTTATCCAAAAGAGTAGGCAGGGTCACGTGTAAAGCGATCAGTTCAGGTGGCAAACAACATAAAACATTTAACAAGGCGAGGGTCAGAAAACAGCAAGATAATGGAACACTTTGAAATGCTACAGGGTATAAACTAAACAAGACTCAGCAATGTGTGTGGAAATGAGAGGTGTCCTAATAGTGCAAGTAATGAGTCAATGATGAGCTTCAGCTGTGTGTCTGTCATCGGGGTCACCTGGAACAGGTGTGTGTGTGAGGTGCATGACAGGATTTGTAGTCAATCTGGTGGCAGATTTGTAATTCTGTAACAAATCTGTGACTGTAACAGTTGTACAATGACCCTAACTTGCCTAATTAACCTAATTAAGCCTTTAAATGTTGCTTTAAGCTGAAGACTAGGTTCTTGAAAAATATCATCATGGCAAAGATAAATCAATTATTAGAAATCAGCTATTAAAATGTTTAGAAATGAGCTGAAAAAAAAAATCCTCTGTAAAAAAATAAACAAAAGGGCTAATAATTCTGACATCAACTGTATAACGTCATATACAGCCCTACAACTTTTTTTGGTGGATCGTTCAATAATTATTCGAGAATTGGAGCTGAATCAATGCCAAGTCTTGTGTGTACAGGATCTGTTGGCCTGAATCTCATGTTTGTCAGCGCTGGGATAAGTATCTGGCAGTGCTGTGATCCATATCTGCAGTGCAGTCTCTTCTTCTTCTTCTTCTTCTTCAGAAAGACGCTGTCAGCATAAAGTGGGTCCTCAGGGGCCGAAAGCTCTGACCTCGGAGCCCAGCTGATGGAGACGACGCTTGCAGCATCTCAAGAAGCCCAATGCGGCACCAGAGGCCGAAGGGCGAGCGCTCAACATTTCTGTGCGCGCTCAAACCTTGTGTAAAAGCTTTGTTTGTAGACGAGCTCCATGTGCAACAGACCCAAAACACCAGACATTAGAGCCTTTTTATATGGGATATTCCATCCACTTGAATCCTGCATTGATCATCTATCCGCTTGTTAAGTGGTGACGTGTTTGTGACGTATGTAATACTGTTTCCGGGTCCAAGCCGCCATTCATTTGAGAGGAGAAATCATTCGTTTATGATCACGTTTTATTCCTATCACACATTAAAGTTAATTTTATATAAAATCATAGTGTACACAACAATCTCTGGGCTTGCTGCATCACAAATACCAAAAACTTAGCAATTTATAAAAAATTAATCACTTTCTGGGCATCGGATATTAGGCATGTACATATATACTGTGATCGTGATTTTCGAAAGCCTTAAATCGCTTTGTAAACATTTATTACTACCATTTCATGAGTCTCCCCATTCAGTTGAATAGAGCGCTTGGACCCGGAAGCCGCTTCGCGTGACGTCACACTTAACAAGCGGATAGTAGATCTGTGATATGGGGGTATATTTGAGACAAAATAATAAAAAATTGTTTACGTATTTTGTAATTCACAAGTGTTTTCTGTTTATTTACGGTTGCAAATTGCATTATGGGATGTTGATCTCTGCTCTGTCCACTTTTAATGTTGAAAATTCAACTCTACAGTTTAACAAAGTGACTTTTATTGACATTTAAGTTGAAGTAATATAATGCATAAGAAATAATATATAAGAAATAATAAGTGTCATGGTTTCCGCTACATTCATTCTTCCGTGGCGGGGCGCCACACCAAAATTCATCCCTGCCACGGCAACATTACAGCTTCTTATTCAAAATATTCGGTCGTTTTTTAAATAGCGGGTTAAAAAAAATAAATAAAAATTCGCACTGCAAAACATATTAACAAGTAAGTGAATAATAACAGCGCAAACTTTTCTGTGACCGTATAGTGCTGTGCGTGCTGTTTAACCCTTTAAGGTGACGTGCTGACTGACTGACTGGTGCGTGAGACCTGCAAACACGGCGTAGCTTTCAGTTATGAACACAGTTTCCATAATTATACTTTATTTATAGATAAAGGTCTGTGGCTCTGCATATAATCACTTTATCTTGCTGGAGTTTATAGCCGTTTCACTTTACTTCAGGATGCATTAATGCTGCGGTCTACTCCACAAGTCTATCGGAGACATTCATAAATATTCCTAGCAAATCTAATAAATGTTGGTGACATACTCGGTACATAAACGCACTAAATTGCATTTCAGCAGTGTTTATTTAAGGGCCCGCAAAAAAATCTGCACTTGAGCAGCGTATATTTGAGGGGGCTCAAGAAGTTTTGTGCACGAATAGAGGAAATCGGCGCTCAAGCAGAGATTGACATGCTCGTAGGCTATTACATGAATGCGATCTTGACTTAATACTGCGCCCATGACATTTGTCAATGAAATAACGCCACAAGTAGAGGTAGATCTGTGTAAAATAGCTAACAGAGTCTGCCTGCCACAGCTGGAAAAAATCCTAGAGGAAACACTAATTACAAGGTGTAGCATAATATACAACACCAACCCAGACAACATATCACTTTAAAATACAAAAAAATTGTTAATAATATAGGTTAATAGTTTTTGGCAGAAAGATCAAGATCCCATAATGCAATTCAAAAGCATAAATAAATGAGAAACAAAATAAAAACATGATCACAAAATAAGGAAAACTGCTAATTTACAGTTGTTTTTAACAGTGTGGGATATTCCATGCAAAAGAATCCTGCATTGAGCGTCTACAGTACGTCTGTGATATGGAGTTATATTTGTGACAAAATAACAGAACATTTCTTATATATAATCAGGGGTGCCCAAACTTTTTTTTTTATGGAGGGCCCCAAACCAAACTTAATTGAGGCTGTTTTAACTACCTGGCTCGCATGGTCTTTATTTTACCCATAATAACCAAATCATGATATAATTACAGATAAGTTACACACAAATGATCATCCGTCAATCCCTTTTTCCGCAGGACTTTGACATGAATAGGCAGAGTGAACTGTGTCGTTAAAATGGCATCAACAAACTTGGTAAGTAACAAAGGTGCGCAACCAACAAGAACCAACCAACAGTATCAGGATTTCGCTAAAATTACTAAGCACAATCATGAAAGTGAAAGATTAAAGCAGTGTACTGACGCTATAGCCCCTTTCACACAGTGATACCGGTAAATATCCGGAAAATTTCCGGAACGACTTTACCGGTATATTGAAAAAAGCGCTGTTCACACAGGCGAGGACGTTACGGAAATTTTCCGGAAAAGAGCATTCACACATCCATTCCAAAATACCGGTAAATTCTGACATCATTCACCACAAATGAGCTTTAAACGGCTGCGCTTGTGTTTGTAAACATTTGACTACATTACAAACTCTGTGGATGATCAATATTGTAAACAACTTTCGCAGGATCACTTTCTCATGTCGAGATGTTCATAATATGTGCGTGTGCAGGCGCTCATAGGCGCACGCAAAGCTTGAAGGTAAACCAACAATGGCTTATCATAAGCATCTCATCGATGATTATTTACACAGTTGGCATTAAGAAGAACATATAAACATGATCTGACTAACTTCTAGCAGCTAAATGTGTCTGGAAAAATATTCAAAGGCTTTTATCCTCACAAACCGCGCGGACGTAAATGCGTCTGACTGTTGTGATTGGCTAAAGCAGACGTCTCACGTCAGCACGTTCTAGACGTGCACGCGCTTATTACGGCAATCTTCCTTCTGCATTCACACAGCGCAGCATTCCGGCAAATTGCCGGTAATGTTACAACTTCTCTTTCCGGAAAATAGCCAGAACGAATTTACCGGTATTTTCAAAAAGGACCTGTTCACACATACAACCTTTCCGGAAAATTGCCGGTAATTTTCCGGAAAGGTCTGTATGTGTGAAAGGGGCTTATGACACTATACCTGATAGATTCAAAAAGACAGAAGAGTCTGAAACAAAAACGTTTCAGTATTTACATGGCAAACAAAGCAGACCAACAAAAGTTAATCGAACAATGATGGATCAAAGCAAAAGGAGAAGAAACACACACAGAAAACAAATTTTAAACACCGCTCAAGCCCGAACTGATGCGCCGTTTTCCTTATATAGTGTCCCACCGTCCTGCAGCACAGCGATTGGAACTATTCTCATCTGAGTTATTGCTCGTCAGTCCGTGTACTGAATGACTGACATCCAACACAGCCAACCCGCATATCTTATAAACGCAAAATGAAACCAGCAAAAGCGAAACAACAGTCCCCAAACTGTATTGAGATTTCACAGATGCCGCAATTAAGTCTCAAAACACTTAAGGCAACTTAATGCAACTTAAGAAGCTGAAGCTTCTACTGCCACGTATAATTTTGGGTTCTCACGGACGCAATAAAGATATATTTGGCCATAATAACAGTGATCAAAGTCTTGTGGTAAATCGTGTGCATTTTGTACACATCCTAAAAACAGCAATTTCCCCAGAGTGAAGGGGAAGAAATGGAAAACAAACCCACACCAAACACTGAAGGTATTAAAACAAGCCTAAAAACTGGAACTTGGTATTGATTTCTCCAATAGATAAACACAAAAGCCCAACCTTCATACCTCAATATCCACAATCAACAAGTAAAAGTCACGATGATCCGTATGAAATTGTGATTTAATCAGAAGAGCTTCAACCCAAAGGCGTTGAAAATGGGGAATGTCTGAATAGGATTTTCTGAGGTCAATGCTTTGCTGCCTTCATTCTCTGCACTATAAAAGAGTTCTTGTATGCTAAAGACATCACTTCCGTCCTGTTTGTAAGGACACAGATGTTCAGATCTGTGGAGGTCTTCCTGCTCAAGTGGCCTCGCTGTTAAACTGTGATTATCCCGCTCGCGCTCTTTTGTGGAAGTAACAAGGAGGAGGAAGTGTTGGGAATCTCTGGTATGCAGCAGCGACACAGTTCACTGAATGAACTCCAGCCAGCGGAAAACTGTCCTCCAGTGTTCCCATCCTGCATTTACGCAACTTCTGCTCCACCAAAGAACTAACAGAAAGTTCATTGTGAGGATGCATTCTAGGGCTGGGCTAATAAATCGATGCACTACGAATTAAGAAACGATTCTCTCTTGAATGGATTCTGATTAAGGGTGTCACGATTCTCCAAATTCTCGATTCGATTACATTTTCGATTCTGAAGGCATGATTCGATTCGATTTTCGGTTATGAATAATTAATTAATGACCAATTAATTATTTGTAGGCTACCGTTTAAACTACCTGACCTGCATGGTCTTTGTTTTACCCATAAACAAATCATACAGTAAATGAATAAAGGCAAGATACACACATAATTACCACCTGTCAATCAGTTTTTCTGCGGGACTCGTGAATAGGCAGTGATCTGTGTCGTTATAATGGTTAAAAAGAGGTTAAAAAGTCGGTTAAAAAGAGGCACAACCAACAGGAACCAGCCAACAGTATCTGAGGTGTTCGCTAAAATGACTAAGTACAAGTGAGTGAAAGATTGAAGCAGTCTACTGATCCTCTGACTGCCTGGACCTGCTGTCTCGAGCGCATGGCTGTATGTGCATCTGTGTCTGTGTGGTCACGTGATGTGCATTTTCAGAGGTAGAGGGGAAGGAGGGCTGCTCAGAAATGCTACACGCCACTGTGGATGTCAAATCGTTGTCGTTCTAAAATGCCATTTAAAAACAAAGACAGTGTAAACAGGGTCTGAGTGTGTACTTTTCGCGAGCGGATTTGCAACGGTGGCGGGCGGAGGATCGCGATGCCGGTGTTGTCTATTGGACGAACCGTACG
>NC_141029.1:53600000-53650000 GCF_052040795.2 Danio rerio | reverse complement strand
CTTGTTAACTATTATTGAACAGCTTTGTGCAAAGTTACTTGTAAAAGTAATACATTACAAACTTTATTCCAATTTTTTATGTAAATGTGTTACGTTCTAAGCAAAGCAATGTGTTATGTAATTTTTTTTTTTATCTCCGCTGAGCTCAATATTTAAATATATCACTTTAGTAAAAGTCAACACAAATGGCTTTATTTTCAATAACTAACATGGTTACACTGCAGTCTAAGTAGCAATTTTCACTATTATTAAGATATTGGCTCTTTATTAGTACTTATAAAGTGCTTATTTAAACATTTCATTTACTTAGTTACGTTTTAAGGAAATGTAATGTATATTATTTTTGTATAATTTTTTTTATCTCAGCTGGGCTTAAGATTGTAATAAATTACTATTAAAAGTTACTTCCCTCAACAGGAATTACTTTATTTTCATTAACTTAACTCATTCATTCATATTTCTTCAGCTTAGTAGCTTTATTCATCAGGGCTTGCCGCAGCATTGTCTGTCAATTTTTATGTTAAGGTGCAATTTTCGCTAATAATAAACCATTAACTATGACCTCAATAAACTTTTAATTAGCTGTTTATTAATAGGTAGTCCTTGGGTTTAGGTTTTAGGCATGTAGAATATGTACTTTATAAGTATTAATAAAAAGGCTAATATTGTAATGATAGGCAGGTAGTAAGACGGCATTTAATAGCAAGAATCGGTACTTAAAGTTGCAACACAGTGGCTCAGTGGTTAGCACTGTCACCTCACCGCAAGAAGGTCACTGTTCAAGTCAAGCCTGGGTCAGTTGGCATTTCTGTGTGGAGTTTGCATGTTCTCCCAGTGTTGGCGTGGGTTTTCCGCTGCTCTGGTTTCTCCCAGAGTCCAAACACATGCGCTATAGGTGAATCGAAGAAATTAAATTGGCCATAGTGTATAAGTATGAATGAGTGTGTATGGGTGTTTCCCAGTACTGGGCTGCAGCTGGAAGGGTATCCGCTGTTTAAAACATGAACCACCAACTATTTCAGCATATGTTTTACACAGCAGATGCCCTTCCGGCTGCAACCCAGTACTGGGAAACACCCATCTACTCTCATTCATACACTATGGCCAGTTTCATTCATTCATTTTCTTTTCACTTTAGTCCCTTTATTAATCTGAGGTTGCCACAGTGGAATGAACCGCCAACTTATCCAGCATGTTTCACACAGCGGACACCCAGCTACAACCAAGTACTGGGAAACACCCTTATTCACTCCTACAGTATGGCCAATTACATTCATTCATTTTCTTTTCGGCTTAGTCCCTTTATAAATCAAGGGTCGCCACAGCAGAATGAACCGCCAACTATTCCAGCATATGTTTTAAACAGCGGATGCCCTTCCAGCTGCAACCCAGTACTGGGAAACACCCATACACACTCATTCATACTTATACACTATGGCCAATTTAGTTTCTTCGATTCACCTATAGCGCATGTGTTTGGACTCTGAGGGAAACCGGAGCAGCGGGAAACCCACGCCAACATGGGAGAACATGCAAACTCCACACAGAAATGCCAACTGACCCAGGCTTGACTCGAACAGTGACCTTCTTGCGGTGAGGTGACAGTGCTAACCACTGAGCCACTGTGTTGCAACTTTAAGTACCGATTCTTGCTATTAAATGCCGTCTTACTACCTGCCTATCATTACAATATTAGCCTTTTTATTAATACTTATAAAGTACATATTCTACATGCCTAAAACCTAAACCCAAGGACTACCTATTAATAAACAGCTAATTAAAAGTTTATTGAGGTCATAGTTAATGGTTTATTAATGGCGAAAATTGCACCTTAACATAAAAATTGACAGACAATGGTAATAAATACTGTAATAAATGTATTGTTCATAATTTGTTCATAAATGCATCAACTAATGGAACCTTATTGTAAATTGTCACTGAAAACAGAATATCGGGATCACACTTTACAATAATGTCCCATTAGTATTAGTGTTTATTAATATGAACTAAGATATACTAGTATACAGCATTTATTAATCATAGCTTAATATTTACTATTGCATTATTAAAATCCAAAGCTGTGCATAAGAACTACTAATAAACTAACATTAATAAGGATGAATAAATACTGGAATAAATGTATTGTTCAGTATGTTGCTCATGTTTATAAATACATTAACTAATGGCACCTTATTATAAAGTTACCAAATACAACATATAGCTTTATTTGATCATTTCTGCAATCGTCAGCCCCAGCCGCTGTATGTCTGTATATGTCTATGCATCTTTTTCAGTCATATCTAAATGATTTTTTTTGGTCAAATGTTCATTTACATAAGCTTTTTTTGGCATCTTTTCTTCCAAACTAAATTCTATTTTCATATTTTTGTAATGTTTGTGTTAAGTGAATAATAAAATCACAGTGACACATTAAAGCAGGGGTCACTAATGAAGGTACATACGTTTCATTTAATAATTTTTTTTAAGTTAATTGACATTTTTTTATTTAATTACTCTTTTATTTATTTATTTTTATTATTGTTTTACTTAATTTGTAAAGGTTTTTATTTTGTTTTATTATTTTTTGTTATTATTATTATTAACTTTGTTATATTATTAATTTTGTTTAAATTATTATTGTTTTACTTAGTTTAAAAAAGGTTTTTATTTTGTTTTATTTTTTTGTTATTATTATTATTATTATTATTAACTTTGTTATATTATTAATTTTGTATAACTTAATTTTTACATATAAACAATATTGAATAATTTTTTTTATTTTATCATTTTTTTTTATTTTTATTTTAGATATTTTATTTATCCATTTTAAATGTTTTATTTTCATTTTGTTTTAATATTTATCTATTTTGTTTTATTAAAAAAAATTAATTTCTAGCTTTTTTTGCTTTAATTATTTTATTTAACTTTTACCAATTAATTTTGTTTTTATTTGTTTATTTATGTATTTATTTATTTAGCTTAAATATTTTATTTCAATTTGTTTTTATTTTAATTTCTAGCTTTAATTGTTTAATTTAATTTTTTTATTTTGTTTTAATTATTTGTTGTTTTGTTTTTATGATTTGTTTTATTCTATTTTATAAAACATTATTTTAATTTGTAGCTTAATTGTTTAAATTTTTATTTCAGATTTTGTTTTATTTTTAATTTTCATTTTGTTTTGTTATTTGTTTTATTTAATTTAATTTTTTTATTTTAATTTTAATTTCTAGCTTTCTAATTATTTATTTAAATTAAAAAATATTCCTGTTACTTTTTTCCAATTATTCAATAAAGCTTTATATATATAATTATAATATATATAATTAATTTACTTATTTCTTTTTATTATTTATTTAATTTATCTTTAATTTTTTATTTTAATTTCATCTAGCTTTTTATTTATGTAATTTGTTTAATTGAATTGTATTTTGTTTTATTATTTATTTATTTGCATTTTTATTTCATTTGTTTTTGTTTTATTTTAGTTGAATTGTAACTTTTTAATTGTTTTAATTGTTAATTTAAAATTTTTATTTATTTATATTTTATTTTTTAATTAATTTCATTATTTTATTTTTTTATGTATTTTATTATATTTTTATAATTTATGTATATTTTTTATTACATTTTTCTTTTAATTATTTATTTTTTTATTTAATTTTGTTTTATTATTTGTTTATTTTCATTTATTTTTGTTTGTTTTTTATTTCTAGTTTTGTAATTTTTTACATTTAATTTTAACAATTTTGTTTTAATTTTGTTTCATTTTATTTTTATTATTTTTCATTTATGTAGCTTTTTAATTATTTAATTAAAAACATTTTGTTTTATTATTTATTTATTTGTTTTCATTTTTATTATTGTTTTGTGTCATTGTAATTTTTTGTTTGAATTTTTCTAGCTTTTTAATTTACTTATTTTTATTATTTGTTTTATTTTATTTCATTTGCTACGTGATTGATAAAAACCGTGCACGCTTTATAAGAAGAAAAAATCTTCTATTGAAATGTTGTGGAAGTAATATCTCCTAATTGCTTTAATTTGATAACTTAATTTTAATGCGCACCACCTGTATGCGGGAATCTGTTCCCAATGAGAAATAATTATTGCCATGATAAACACCATCTGGTTGACGACAGCACTTCTGCACAGGTATATTTCAGGTTAATTAAAACTTAGTTTCTACACCGAGTGTCCAATACAAGCTCAATTTGTGATTTTACATGCATAATTATCTTCTGATTTATAACAATGCATACATCACGTTACGGCCCGCTTGCTGTCTTAGATGCACGATTGAGCAGGAGCGGGAAACACACAGGAAATATTAGCCGAATGGTTGAGAATTAGCTGCTCCGATACCTTACATACCAAAACAGAGCCGAGTTTTGTTTTCATGCAGTCACATCAGGGGGGTATTCCAGAAAGCTGGGTTAACTTACCATCTGCTAAAACCTAAACTCTCGGTTGATTTACCCAAAACCTGCTTACCGCGAGTATGTTGGTTCCAAAACAGGTGACAAGAGTTAGTTAAATCAATCTCCTGAAGATAACCGCGGGTTAATGCGCGTGCACGGCACACACCTGAAGGCATTTTCAGTAGATCGCCGAATTCACGAGTCACCATAGAAAGTCACGGTAAGAAAAAAAGGGCAACGCACTTTACAGAGTCGAAGCTGGAGGTTTTAAACACAGAGATTACACATCTGCTTCAACGAAGGAAAGAAATATAGAATAAGAAATAGATAAGAAAATAAAAAATAAATAATAAGAAAATTTATTAATTGATTAAATTACACATGCCACCCTCCATTTTATTGTAATGATAAATTAAACTACTCTTTAACATCCTTTTTGAGTATGTTGTGTAACCATTCATGCATTTAATTTTCCTTCCATTAATTTCTTAAGGCCACAATATGTGTATTGACTAATAAGGCTTATAGAAATTGTAATCTTTCTGGAGCTAGAACTCTGTCCAAAGTCATTAAACACAGAAACATTATTATAAAAGGTAATATTTAATTACTGGAGCTCTTTATTTAACACTCTAGAATATTCTTTCTGACACGCAGCTAATAGAAAGAGGCCTGTCTAACTGCTGTCCTATAATAAAGGCTTTTCAGTGGTTGAGTTTTTGACTTAAACCACACACTCTGTCACTGTTGTAAGTGATTGTTGTCAGGTAGCTTTAGGTTCTTTTTATTTTGCATGCAGACAAAGTTCCTTCTGCCTCAACTAACAAGCAGTGTAAGAATTTTCTGCACTTTTCCATATTTGAATATTACTCTTGGATCACAAAATCTTTTATCTCCATATTTAAATTCTAAAGTAGCTGTATAAGGTCCATCTTCAAAGATAAAGTCACATGAGCATCAACTTAAGGTGAGAAATGTATATGAAAAATATGTTACACGTTGAAAGGTGCGTGTATAAAGCAGTGTAAAAAATCATTCATTTTATTTCAGGAAATGAAGAAATGAACAGACCAAACTATTTGAATAAACATAGTTTTTTGACTAATTATATATATTTTTTTAGCACTCTTCCATCTGTTTTGTCTGCTTGGGTCACTGAGATTTCCTCTGGGTCAGGCTGCAGGTACGTGTCATCGTATAAGGCAGAAAAGGGTATCTTTTGTCCTCCAGCAAGTAACAATGTAGTGCCTATGATTCTATTGTATAATACAAATATAATAAAAATAAACATTGTGTTAAGCAACATTTGCTTTATAGTTTTTTTTTTTTTTTTACTATATTTGTGTTATACACTTGAATCATTATTTCCTGAAAATCAGCCATTTAGCCTCAACATAGTGATGAGGTGGAGTGTGTGATGAGCTGGTAAGTGGAAGCAGTAATGAGTTTAATAGTTGAAACATCAAAAGATTAAGGATAGAAAATTAAGTTGTACCTGCACACTTATACTTTGGACAAATTTTATATTATCAGTGTCCTTTAGTGACTGATGGAGCTTTAAAATCGGCTGCAATTAATGCACACAATAGCATTTAGAAACCCTGAAAAAAAATTATATTAAAAAATGTAGGTGTGTGTGCGTGAATGTATATATATATAAGAACGACGTCCTACATCTTAAATTATAGATATATTTTCCTACAAAAGACAAAGCTGCCACTTATAATATTATACAGAAATGTGAGGGTGCAGAAGGAGAGAAAAAACACACAATCTTTATGTGAGATTCGAACTCGCTCCGCTGTGCGCTCCGTTGTTTTTTATCGACGCACTGTCCACTACTCTATTGCCGTGCTCTGAATCATCTGTGTAATGATACGCAGTGATTTATGACCAAGGAACTGTACAAAAGTGTAAAAAACAGTTCAGTGTCAGGCATACTGTACAGGTGGTCCTACTGCCACATTGTACAGTTGCCTAAAATGCCCTGACGCGAATACAAAGAGCTGCACTGAATGTTTTTTATGGTAAGCGCAGACCCGGGGTTTGTCACATTTGATTTCAAAAAGGTTTGTTAAATACATTGACATTATGAATTTGGTTATGAAAAAAACTATGCACTTATAACCCTCTCACAACGAAAAAACTTGTATTTGTGTGTCCATATCCATAAATATTCCCATCAAAAGAGCACGCAATGCTCAGTAAACTCTTTAAAACAGACAAACTCTAAAACATAGCAACTTACTCTCTGAACATAACCTGCTCCGGAGCAGGTTATCTTCAGAGAGTAAGTTGCTATGGCTACTTAACATACCCAGAAGTTACCTCCGATTTTGGAACCAAAGTTGAGGTTATCCACCTACATACTCTCAAACTTACCCGGGTATGTCACATAACCTGCTTTCTGGAACAGCCCCCAGCTGTGTGCAGATGTGCTGGTGTTTTTATATTGTGTGTGTGTGTGTGTGTGTGTCTGTCTGTCTGTCTGTGTCTTTGTGTGTTTGTTTTTGTGTGCGTTTTTGTGTGTGTTTATGAATGTGTGTTTGTGTGTGTGTTTATGTGTGTGTGTGTTTATGTGTGTGTGTTTATGCATGTGTTTGTGTGTGTGTTCATGCATGTTTATGTGTGTTTATGTATGTGTGTGTTTTTATATTTGTGTGTGTGTGTGTTTATATGTGTGAGGTTGTGTTTATGCATGTGTTTGTGTGTGTTTTTTCATGCATGTTTATGTGTGTATGTATGTGTGTGTTTTTATATTTGTGTGTGTGTGTTTATATGTGTGAGGTTGTGTTTATGTATGTGTGTTTATGTGTTTGTGTGCTTATGTTTGTGTTTATGTGTGTGTGTGTTTATATTTGTGTGTGTGCTTATATGTGAGTGGTTTTGTTTATGCGTCCGTTTATACGTATATTTATGCGTATGTTTGTGAATGTGTATGTGTTAATGTGTGTGTATTTTTGCGTGTGTTAATGTGAATGTTTATGCATGTGTGTTTGTGAGCTTTTGTTTGTGTGTGTGTGTGTGTGTGTGTGTGTGTGTGTTTATGTATATGTTTATTTATACAGTATTTGTGTGTGTGTTTATATGTGTGGTTGTGTTTATGCGTGTGTTTGTGTATTTATGCGTATGTATGTTAATGTGTGGGTTTTTGCGTGTGTTTATGCGTGTGTTAATGTGTATGTGTTTGTGTGCTTATATTTGTGCTTGTGTGTGTGTGTGTGTTTGTGTGTGTGTGTTTTTATTTGTGTGTGTGTGTGTTTATATATGTGTGGATGTGTTTATGCATTTGTTTATACGTGTATTTATGCACATGTGTTTTAATTTGTATGTGTTATTGTGTATGTGTTTATGTGTGTATTTATGCATGTGTTCATGTGTTTGTGCTTATACAGTATTTGTGTTTATGTATGTGTGTGTTTTTACATTTGTGTATGTGTGTGTTTGTGAATGGTTGTGTTTATGCGTGTGTTTGTGTGTATGTTTACGCATGTGTGTTTATGTATGTATGTGTGTGTGTTTTAATATTTGTGTGTGGTTGAGTGTGTGTTTATGCGTGAGTGGCAATGTGTATGTGTTTGTGTGTGTTTATACGTGTGTGTTTTTATGTATGTGTGTTTATGCGTGTGTTTATACATGTGTGTTTGTGTGTGTGTGTGTGTGTGTGTGTGTGTGTGTGTGTGTGTGTGTTTATGTGTGTGTGTTTATGTATGTGTGTTTATGCGTGTGTGTTTATACATGTGTGTTTATACATGTGTATACGTGTGTGGTTGTTTGTGTGTGTTTATGTATGTGTGTTTATGCATGTGTGTGTGTGTGTGTGTGTGTGTGTGTGTGTGTGTGTGTGTGTGTGTGTGTGTGTGTGTGTGTGTGTGTGTGTGCGTGTGTGCGTGTGTGTGTGTGTGCGTGTGTGCGTGTGTGTGTGTGTGTGTGTGTGCGTGTGTGTTTATACATTTATATGTGTGTGTGTGTGTGTGTGTGTGGTTGTTTATGCATGTGTGTTTGTGTTTATGTGTGTATTTTTATATTTGTGTGTGTGTGTGTGTGTGTGTGTGTGTGTGTGTGTGTGTGTGTGTGTGTGTGTGTGTGTGTGTGTGTGTGTGGATAATTAGCAGTATCATAAACAAACGTAATCATTTTCACTAATTCCAGTGATGAAACGTTGAGCAGAAAGCAAAATGTGTGTAGTGGCACATGTGTGTGCAGTGAAGACCTCGTGAACACACACACACACACACACACACACACACACACACACACAGAGATTCTGCATAGCTGAGTTGGTGTGAAGGCGAGGAACTGGTTTAGTTGCTGTTTTTCACACTGCTGCTGCACATGGGGATTTTCACTAAATCTTCACTGACTCGCTGAAGCAGAGATTCTCTAGTACTATTGATTTAAAAGATCATGTTTGACCAGACAGCAGTTATAGTCAACGAAACACTGATAGGGCTCTTTATCAACACAAAGCAGGCTGTATTTTCTGATGAGTGGTTTTCTGTATATTATCCTGCTTATAGGGCGGTTCTTTTTGTGGATGATAAAAACTTGAAATGGAATCAGCATTTTATTTAAATGCATGCTTTGCTCTGGAGTTATTTGATTAGATTTTTTTTTTTTGTTCCTTTTTATTTTACAACTTTTGTATTTTTTAAATTACATTCGATTTTATTTAATTCATGGCCTGTATACTTATTATATATTTTAATTTTAATTTTGTTCATTTAATTTAAAATGTCTTTTTTCTTTATTTTCTTTTTCTCATTTTTATATTTTATCCATCCATCCATCATCCAACCATCCAAAACAACACACCAATCAAGCCAAACCAAAAATATCTAAAATAACCAAACCAAACCATCCAAATCAACCCAATCAAACAACCAACCAACACAACCTACCAACCAACTAAACCAACCACAAATCAAACTAAGCTCAGCTAAACTAAACTAGACAGACCAACCAAACCCAAAAATAAATTCCAAAACAACCAAGCCAATCCATCCAAACAAACCCTACCAACCCAACCCAACCAACCTACCAACCCAACTCAACTAAAAAAACAACAACAACAAATCATTCATTCATTCACTCATTTTCGGCTTAGTCCCTTTATTAATCTGGGGTCGCCACAGAGGAATGAACTGCCAACTTATCCAGCATGTTTTTATGCAGCGGATGCCCTTCCAGCCGCAACTCATCACTGGGAAATATCCACACACACTCATTCACACACATACACTACGGACAATTTTTGCCTACCCAATTCACCTGTACCACGTGTCTTTGGACTTGTGGAGGAAACCGGAGCACCCACCCGGAGGAAACCCACGTGAACATGGGGAGAACATGCAAACTTCACACAGAAATGTTAACTGACCTAGCCAAGGCCCAAACCAGCAACCTTCTTGCTGTAAGGCGAAAGTGCTACCCACTGCACCACCGCATCGCCCCAACCAAACCAAATGGGAAAAACATCCAAAAAACCAGCCAACCAACCAACCTACCAACCAACCCAACTAACCAAAAACAAACCAACCATCAGACAAACCAACCAACCAAACAAAACCTAACCAAAAACAAATAAACTAAAACAAACCAACTAACAAACTAAACTAGTCAGACCAACCAAACCGAAAAAGAATCCAGAACGGGATGCAAAAACAAACCAACCAATCAGAAACAAAACAACCAAACCAACCAACAAATTAACCCAGACCAACCAAAAAAACTAAACAAGAAAAACAAACCAAAACTAAATAATTTTTTAAACAGCTAAACCAAACCATCCAAACCAACCAACCAAAACAATTCAACCAAGCAAAAACAAACCAACCAAACCAACAAACCAACCAATCACCTAACTAAACCAACCAAACCAAACTCAACCCAACCAACCAAAAACAAACCATCCAAACCAGCCAATCAGAAACAAAACAACCAAACCAACCAACAAATCAACCCAAACTAACCAACAAACTAAAATAACTAGAAAGACCAACCAAACTGACAA
Source organism: Danio rerio (assembly GCF_052040795.2). NCBI lineage: Eukaryota > Metazoa > Chordata > Actinopteri > Cypriniformes > Danionidae > Danio > Danio rerio. The sequence goes on along the minus strand of NC_141029.1, from coordinate 53,639,566 downwards.
AAATCCAAAGCAACCAAACCATCCAAACAATCAACCAACCTACCTAGCAACCAGCTAAACTAATCCAACCAACCAAAGACAAACCAATCAAACCTCACAAACCAACTAACTTAACCAACCAAACCCAACCCAACCAAATCAAACCACCAAAAACAAACCAACCAAACCATCTGACCAATCAAACAAACCAAAATACCTACCAACCAACTAAACCAATCCAACTAACCAAAGACAAACCAATCAAACCTCACAAACCAACTAACTTAACCAACCAAACCCAACCCAACCAAATCAAACCACCAAAAACAAACCAACCAAACCATCTGACCAATCAAACCAACCAAAATACCTACCAACCAACTAAACCAATCCAACCAACCAAAGACAAACCAATCAAACCTCACAAACCAACTTACTTAACCAACCAAACCCAACCCAACCAAATCAAACCACCAAAAACAAACCAACCAAACCATCTGACCAATAAAACCAACCAAAATACCTACCAACCAACTAAACCAATCCAACCAACCAAAGACAAACCAATCAAACCAAAGACAAACCAGTTAAACCTCACAAACCAACTAACTTAACCAACCAAACCCAACCCAACCAAATCAAACCACCAAAAACAAACCAACCAAACCACCTGACCAATCAAACCAACCAAAATACCTACCAACCAACTAAACCAACCCAACTAACCAAAGACAAACCAGTTAAACCTCACAAACCAACTAACTTAACCAACCAAACCCAACCCAACCAAATCAAACCACCAAAAACAAACCAACCAAACCATCTGACCAATCAAACCAACCAAAATACCTACCAACCAACTAAACCAATCCAACTAACCAAAGACAAACCAGTTAAACCTCACAAACCAACTAACTTAACCAACCAAACCCAACCCAACCAAATCAAACCACCAAAAACAAACCAACCAAACCACCTGACCAATCAAACCAACCAAAATACCTACCAACCAACTAAACCAATCCAACTAACCAAAGACAAACCAACCATCAGAAAAACCAACCAACCAAACAAAACCTAACCACAAACAAATAAACTAAAACAAACCAACCAACCAACAAAGGACACTATTCAGACCAACCAAACCAAACCGAAAAAGAATCCAGTACAGGATCCAAAAACAAACCAACCAATCAGAAACAAAACAACCAAACCAACCAAAAAACTAAACAAGAAAGACCAACCAAACCAAACCAAAATATTTTTAAACAACTAAACCAAACCATCCAAACCAACCAACCAAGTAAAACAATTCAACCAAGCAAAAAATTTTAAGACATTTTAAGAATCGATTTGATCAAGTAGTTTTTACCAGATGTCGTATTGGGCATACGAGAATTACACATGGTTTTTTGCTCCAAGGTGAAAACCCTACTCAGTGTTTGTGCTGCAAAACTCCTCTTACTGTAAAACATATTTTACTGGACTGTCCTGCTTTTACTGATTCCAGAAGGACTTTTTATGAAATGAACTCTTTTAAGGACATTTTTGACAAAGTGAAGCCAAAAGATTTTAGAATTTTTAGCATGTATTAACACAAAAAATCTTTTTAATTTATGTTTTATTTTGTTTGTTGATTTTTAAATTGTATATTTGTTGTTGAAAGATTCCTGCCATGAAGATAGCCTAGGTTGCTGACATGGCATTAAATAAAAAAATACATTACATTACATCAACCAAGCAAAAACAAACCAACCAAACCGACAAACCAACCAACCACCTAACTAAACCAACCAAACCAAACTCAACCCAACCAACCAAAAACAAACCATCCAAACCAGCCAATCAGAAACAAAACAACCAAACCAACCAACAAATCAACCCAAACTAACCAACAAACTAAACTAAACTAAACTAGAAAGACCAACCAAACTGACAAAAATCCAAAGCAACCAAACCATCCAAACAACCAACCAACCAACTAAACCAATCCAACTAACCAAAGACAAACCAATCAAACCTCACAAACCAACTAACTTAACCAACCAAACCCAACCCAACCAAACCAAACAACCAAAAACAAACCAACCAAACCATCTGACCAACCAAAATACCTACCAACCAACTAAACCAATCCAACAAACCAAAGACAAACCAATCAAACTGACAAACAAACCAACCAGTCAAACCAACCCAACCAACCTACCTACCAACCAACTAAACCAATTTAACCAACCAAAGACAAACCAACCAAACCGACAAACCAACCAGCCAAACCAAACTCAAACCAACCAACCAACTAAACCTGCTCAACCAACCAACCAAAAACAAACCAACTAACAAAACCAACCTATGTGTAATTGTTGCATAAACACAGTTTATTGACCGGTACAGAATTTATAATAACACCATTGCATTTTACAGTACAGCAACTCTTAAACACTACGATAAAAAACATATTTATATCTTATTTTATTTATTGTATTTTATTTCTTATTCACCAATCATCGAACATTAACTTAGTTCTAGAACTAGGACAGAAATACAATGTAGAGGAATACAAAAAATAATTTGAATCAAAGAAAAAATCTCAATCATTTACGGTACAGTAAAAATATAAATAACAAGATAAATATAATAATAATACTAATAATAATAATAGCAAATTAATAAACAATGAATGCATGGAAAATGCTAAATAATTTGAGGTAATTATGCATAAAATGTTAAGAATATAAATAAATAAATATACAGTAATAATAACAATAAAATAAGAATATATACATATATCAGTACAGTAAAAATATAAATGTATATTGATAATAATAATAATTATTATTTTGATTACTGTTATTACTATTATTATTGTTTATTTTATAACAAATAAACAAACAAATTAATGCATGTAAAATGTACAATAATGTAAGTTAATTATGTAAATAAATGAATTTTAAAATGATAAATTAATGAATAAATAAACAAGAATAAAAAAAATTGTATCAAAGAACTTTTAAATTCACAGTACAGTAAAATAGAAATAGATACACAATGATAATAATAATTATTATTATTAAACAAATTAATGCATGTAAAATGTAATACAATGTTAATTGTGTAAAAATATGTTAATGAAATTTTTTTTTATAAATAAATATACAATAAAAATGCATATAAAAATTGTTGTATAAAATATTTTTAATTGACAGTACAGTAAAATATAAAGAAATAATATATAATTAAACAAATAAATGTAAAATAATAAATATTATTATTATTATGTTGTATTAACGATTTTTAAATTCACAATACAGAAAAATAATAAATAAATATTAATTAATCATTAATAATATTGTTATTGTTTATACAAAATTTATTTTATACCAAATAAATAAACAAATTAAAATGTGAAATAATGATTAAATTGTATAAAAAATGTTAATTAAAAATAAATATTATTTAATATACAATAATAATAATCCCAATAATAATTATTATTTTAATTTATACAACATTTATTTTATTCCATATTCCATAAATAAATAAATAAATATTTTAATGCATGTAAAATGGGAAATAATGTGAGTTAATTATGTAAAAAAGAAATGAACAAATAAATAAATAAATAAATATAATAATAAGAAGAAGAAGCAATAAGAATAGAAAGATTTTTCATTCATTTTTTAAATTCACAGTCCAGTACAAATATTAAAAAATAAAAAAATATACAATAATAATTAAAAAAATGTTTTAATTTGAATTTTTCAGAATTAAGCCACAATGGTTTTTCTGATGCCCATAGTGTAACCGCTGTACTGACCATTCAGAAATTCAGCATCGCAACTTACAAGGTGAAACACGACGTCATGTTAACAGACAACTCATTCCTCCACCCCAAATCCTCCATGTTTTAATGAAGCATAATTTCGAAGCAACATCTCGCGCGGCACATTGTTGTTTTGCGACAGCAGAAACAACACAACAACCGAGGCCCACGACGTGCTTTTGCTCTATTTGCAATGCTGAATATTGCATGTCGAAAGCGCGCATGTGTTGCGCATAATACACGACCCAACTTGGATAAACAGAGCGTTCAAATTGTCATCTCTCACATCAAAGCATGAATTTATTCTAAAAGGCAGCAAATATGAACTCCTCTCTCCCTAATGATCTCTCTCTATCTCCCTCTCTCTCTCTCTCTCTCTCTCTCTCTCTCTGGAGTCGTGGACAGATGCTTGTACATAATTACGTTGTCAGTGCTCGTTATTTGGAAGAGGAAAGCTGTACTGACAGTTTCTGGGTCCATGTGTTTTTTTTTATTTTTTTTGTCTTTTTTTTCTTGTCCTTGCTGTTGACTCAATTTTGACAGCATAATGCCGAAAGTGTAAGACAGAAATATCATTGATTATTCAAATGATCGCATTGTGCGCGCGTATATAAAGCGGGTTCTCCATTCATCCGACTATCGCGTCCGTGTTTGGATTAAAGAAGTCCCCCTCCAAAAAAAAAAAGAGGAGGAGGAAGTTATAGATTGAGAAGGAGAAGCAGCAGGCTGATTACGAGGTGTCAAAATTGCCAGGAGCAAAAAGGTGAAAGCAATCAGGGGTGAGAAGAGTGCAGCATTCGTGAGGGGCAACTAATTATCCAATTCATTTGTGGAGAGCAGCATTTGAGGCTGAACGCTGACAGATTGGTGCGGAGGAGAGGGGAGGTGTTAGAACAATGGAGCCCGGCTCACCCTCATTATTGCCGCATGCTAATCAGACGCGCCGCGCTGCCGCTGCCGCCGCTGCTGCCGCACAGTTCAGGGAAAAACAGCAAGTCACCCGCTTCATTCCAACGCGAAGAAAACCGATGGAGAGAGAGGGAAAGAGAGAGAGAGAGAGAGAGAGAGAGAGAGAGAGAGAGAGAGAGAGAGAGAGGGACATGCACTTGCACAGAAGTGTGTTGGCTCAAGTTCCACCAACGCATGAACGAGCCAAAAGGTTGCTGCAAGCAAAAAAGAGTTGCATTGCTTGCATACTAATTTAAAATATCGCTTATTTAAAGTAAGCCTGTTGCTTTGGCTACTCTATAATTGCATTAAAAACTAATAATAAAAACGATATTTTGAAGAACGCTCGAACCTGTAACCATCCCCGGTATTTGTGTTTCCTGTATGGTAGTGGTAGATGGTTACAAGTTTCCAATATTCTTAAAAATATCTTCTTTTGTGTTCAACAGATTAAAGAAACTCAAACTGGTTTGGAACAAGTAAATGATGGAAGAGTTTAATAACTTTTAATGAGCAGCAAAACAGTAGTTTACTGAGCAAAAAGTCTAATTGTACATTAAAACAAAGTACGGCCATTTGTTGGATTATTTCAACCCAATTCTGAGAGTAATAGGGACTAACCCGACAGATGGGATAATTTTTTTAAATTAAATAAATAGGATCAAATTTAAGTCAGGATTTGGGTTAGTCTAATTTGAGTTTAAATAACCCAGCATTTCTTAGTGTGTTCAGTGTATTGTCCATATCACTGAGAAATATTGCATAAGCACAACCCAGTTTGAAAATTAAAATTCTTATAAATTTCTCAGTGAATATAGGTCATACTTTTGATAATAATAATAATTTGTAAAAATATTTTTTTTCAGAGAACATCTTTAAAAAAAGAAATATATTACATTTAAATCGATGTTAAAATACAAAATTTATTCAAAATTGTATATATATATATATATATATATATATATATATATATATATATATATATATATATATATATATATATATATATATATATATATATATATTTGTTTCTCTAGATTTTCTGCTGACTAGTCTTAAGTATATGCACTGTAGTGTGTGTGTGTGTGTGTGTGTGTGTGTGTGTGTGTGTGTGTGTGTGTGTGTGTGTGTGTGTGTGTATAAAATGCCTTATTTTAACCCACAAAACCAAATGTGTTTGGACTTATAAAGTTAATTCTAAAAATAGTCTCACTTTATACAATTCTCGCTATTAACAAACCATTAACTAAGACTTCTCGCTCAATAAACTACCAATTTGCTGCTCCTTAAAAGTTATTAAACTCTTCCACCATTTACTTCTATCTATCTATCTATCTATCTATCTATCTATCTATCTATCTATCTATCTATCTATCTATCTATCTATCTATCTATCTATCTATCTATCTATCTATCTATCTATCTATCTATCTATCTATCTATCTACATTTCTTAAAACATATAGGCGACGTTCTATATTTCTAATATAAACTGAGACGTCGCTGGAAATGCGGTGCGTTGTAATTTAATTAATTTGAATTAATTAAAACACTACTTAAACCGTCGAGCACAGAAATAGGGACACAGATAATGACATTAAATTAGCTTCATTTGAAACATCTGTTGCTATTCCATTTGTGTCTAATCTTTCCTCAATTAATCTTTCCTTATGTCCTATAAAAGCGGAACATGGGTTTGCTGCAAGATATAGGTTTAGAGGCCTAAAGCACACAAGTATAACATAATAAAGTCTGACTAATATGATTTTGTTCGAATATGGCGGAATAATATAATATTTAGTAATTAGGAATACATAGAATCCTTCAGAACTAATATTGTGAGAAAATATGTAAAAATACCACATATTGGTGAAAAACACATATAAGAATTAATTATTAATGTAATATGTCTAGACGAGCTATTATTTGCTCGTTTCTTTTACAGCAGTGTATAATCGAATTTATTTGCATTATTTCGATGCCACAACCTTTAAAATAATATTGCTGCAGCGAAATCATCACATCATCACCGAAAAGAGTTTTGGAATCCATCGAATACATTCTAATGTTCTTTATGACGTCATTAATAAACTTCTATCAAAATAGAATCTTAATTAGCATATTTCTTACATTTAGATTCGTTCAAGCTGATTGTGCGTAAACAGTTTATTATTATTATTATTATTGTTATTATTTTCTGAGCTGGAACACGAGGAACTCCCTTCGTTCACACATTTCTCTTATGTTAAAAAAAAATAGACCTACTTATAAGAATTGATCTTGATAATATTTTTTTACATACAGCCAAATAACCACAAGCGTAGTATAACTCAGTGTCTGCAGCTCTGCCAGACTATTGCCAAATAACAGTCTGTGAGAGGAGAGGGGGAAAAAGATGGAGGAATTAATATGTAGTGTTAATTAACAGGAAGTCAGAGGCAGTCTCAGCATCACCACTGACAAAGTTTGATCAGAGGAAGTCTGTATTCCCAGTATTGTGTGCAGTGTTTATAATCACTGCTCGCTGTTGTTGCTTCATTTTTTTGTTGCAAACACCTGAGTGCTGAGGATCCATCTTAGTGTCAGTTTATGTTTGTTGTGAAATCCAGGGTCAGGTTTTACTGTCACGCGTTATTTTGCTTTACAGTGTTATTTAATTATTTTTTAAACAATTACGAATGTATTTATTTATTTATTATTAAGAAGTTATATTTTCCTATGCAATATGTGGATATTTTATGCGTAATTCAAAAAATGTTTACACCCCTAGCAAATCTATCTTTTAAATTCCTATTTTTAATAGGAGGGGATACAATATTTATGCATTTACAGTACATTAGCTTAGTCAGTACTGAATTCAAATCTGGAGCTTATCGAACAAAATAACTTTGTTTGAATTTAATTGAATTATCTTTCAGTTTGGTGACTAAAATATTATTTTAATAAATATATCTGTTAAATAATTCTGTTTTGTTTAAATAAACCAAAATACATTGCGAAGCGGAATGAACCACCAACTTATCTAGCATATGTTTTATAAAGCGGATGGCCTTCCAGCCGCAACCCAACACTGGGAAACACGCATAGACTCTTGCATTCACACTACGACCAATTTAGTTTCTTCAATTCACCTATAGCTCACGTGTTTGGACTGAGGGGAAAACCGGAGGAACATGGGGAGAACATGCAAACTCCATACAGAAATTATCTTCTTGCTGTGAGGCAAGTGCTAACCACTGAGCCACTCTTGTTTGAGTTTAAACACGGATTATTCTCTCTTGCAGGGGGGAAAAATAAAATGTAAAAACACAATATGCTTTGTTACCCCTTAAAAAAATGTGTAGCTGGGTTGTTTTAACCTGAAATTGGGTCAGATATGGACAAACCCAAGAGTTAGGTTAAAAAGTGTGATTTAAATTTGATTGAAACATTTTTCTAACGTTAGTTGATCCATTTTGACCCAACGTTGGGTTTAAATAACCCAGCATTTTTAGTGTGTATAATGTAACTGTGCTGCTAACAAAATATTTGCTTTCATTTATTTGTTTATTCATTTATATTTTCCATTTAAAACCTTTTCAAGCATTTTTCAACGCACTTAAACGTTTCTGTATAATTAATATTGGTTAGAGAATTGAAATAGAGAATTAAAATGCTAAGTTTATAAACAAGTTTAGAACCATACACTCACAGAAATAAAAGTACATGAGCTCTCACAGGTGTCGTACCTTTTCAAAAGGTACAAATTTGTACCTAAAAGGTCGATATTAATACATATTAGTACCTAAAAAGTACAAAAGTGGTCCTCTTAAAAGTTTTAGGTAGTTTCATAGGTAGCTCATTTCTCAGAGTGTATGAGTGCATTTTAATTTTAAATTAAGATCATGTCGCTAGTTAACACTATCAATGCATTTTTTTCCAATACATCCCACAGTTTTAAAACATCAGCCTCTATTCTGGTAAAAGTACCGGAATTAATATGAAAATCAGAAAAGTGTAAAACCAATTTATTAAAAAAATTATCAAAATAAAACATTTTGAATACTAAACCATCTTTATTTTTTAAAGTATGCCATAAAATATTTTAGATTCTCATTTAACACGTTTTCTTCTTATTTTTTATTTTGTTTTATAAAACCAAAATCATGAGTAGTATAGTGCAACAGGATTTATGTTGTTTGATTTTTTTATAAATCAACAATGGTTTAAATAATGGTTTACGCTAAAGCAGTCATCCTTTAAATGACTTTAACAGTCATTATTTAACACAGTCAAAATATGGTCAACAATTTAGTAGAGCAGGCAGTTAAAGGGTTAAAACAATATATTTAAAAGACATAGAAAATTCGTGTAGAAAATTTCAATGGGTCATGTAATTGGCCCATAAACATTTCCTGCTTGTTATCAAACTATTTATTAATGTAAATAGAGGACAATTCAATCATAACTTCATGATAAACAGCATTCATGACATTATTTATCAATATGTGGCTTTTTTGGATTAACGGGAGCGAAAATTAAATATGTAAAACAGAAAATATGTTGAGACCTTTGTTTTGTTTACATACCTCAACATGGTTTATAATGCCTATTTACAGGGGGAACCACGACAATATAGCTAAAATAATTAGCGTATTGTTCTGTTTACCCCCTAAAAGAGATTATTTCTCATCGTTTGCGTCTTTGATAAATCTATTTTGTGTGTTTGGAGGATTGCAGCTTCATATTTGTTGATGCACCTGTCAGAAAAGCGCTTTTGTGGAGGCAGAACCGACCAGCAGGTGTTTGTGGGTCAGTTGGCCGATGTTTTCTAGCCTCTTGATGCGTCGATGGCCATCTCTCCATATCAGAGTCGTGCAGACAATCAACAACTTCCTACATGAACACATGTGAATGCATGGGATTCAGACCAAATGTATAAGGGCAAGAGCGACTCGGGCCACCCCGCAGTTTGCATGTTACCCAACAAGCAACGCGACGGTCCCTCTCGGTTCAGGATGCGCCGCGAATCCTCCTCATGTCAGGCGAAATGTGTTGAAGCGAAAGGCTGCCTTCCGTAGGTCTCTGAGCAGTCCTGTCTGCTGTGTCTGTGTGTGTGTTTGTTTCGATGCCTGGTTTGCGAGCCCCCCGATTCTGGAGCACGGATTTGGCAGTCACAGCAAGTGATGACAGAGGCATTGGTGAGATCGCACCCGGAGCCCCAGAGGACGCAATACCGTTTCTGAAGAAGCACAAGGAAAGAAGGCCTCTAGACCGCTTTGCTATAAGCCTGATAAAGTCGTGTGATTTGTGGGAAATAAAATTAAATAATAAATATTTTTTTGGGGGTGTCCAATAGCTAATCCCACCCGGCAAAAAGTTCTTAAAATAGCCATTTTGCTTACGCGTAAATGTTTGTTTTACAATCAAATGATTCCTAAACTGAATGCATAACCAAAATACGTTTCCTAAAAATAGTAATAATGTTGAATCCTCTTAAATATCAATAAATGAGCTAACTTTATAACCCAATTGAGAATACTTGAAAAGCATTAAGATCTGTTTGTTTTCTTAATGTGTTTAGGACTCTAACAAAACGGCATGTTAAATACTAAAGGATCTGAAGAAATTTCCTCTATATTATATCGTTTATTTACGTTTCCATGCAGATTATAAACTATTATTTCTTTCTGAATATTCAACACATTATTTGTCAATGGTTACAGGTTTTAAGCATTCTTCAAAATATAGTTTTTATTATTAGTATCTAATGACTGACATTTTTATTGGGGTTCTATCTATCTATCTATCTATCTATCCATCCATCCATCCATCCATCCATCCATCCATCCATCCATCCATCCATCCATCCATCCATCCATCCATCTCTGTCAATAACCCCTCCATCCATCCATCCATCCATCTCTGTCAATAACCCCTCCATTCATCCATCCATCCATCCATCCATCCATCCATCTCTGTCAATAACCCACATTTCTTGAAACATACATTTCTTTATTTTGCCTGCGCGTAAAGTTTTTTTTACAATCAAATGAATGCATAACCAAAAATAAGTTTAAATAATAATAATATTTAATCATTACAAATATCAATAAATGGGCTAACTTTTTAATTGAATGAGAACATTTGAAAAGCATTAAAATTAGTTTTTTTTCTTGATGTCTGTACGCCTGTTACCAAAACATTTTTTAAACATTTGTTGAATGTTAAAAAATCTGAAGAAGTTTTCTCTATATTATATTTCTTTATATTGTTTAATTACGTTTCCATGCAAACATTAAGTTTTTATTTCTATCTAAATAATCATCTTATTATTTTATATGCAAACCTTAAGGGAAAAGACCAATTGATAATCTGTCATGCGTCATAGGAACATTGCGTTTCTGTACGCATTTTGCAGGTGTTTCTATTTTGTTATTGAAACACTATTTATTAATATATATATATATATATATATATATATATATATATATATATATATATATATATATATATATATATATATATATATATATATATATATATATATATATATAGGTAACATTTAACATTCATTCAAGGTAACATTTCATTCATTCATTCATTCATTCATTTTCTTTTCGGTTTAGTCCCTTTATTAATCCGGGGTCGAGACAGCGGTACGAACCACCAACTTGTCCAGCATCTTTTTATGCCACAACCCTTTTCTGGAAAAGCTTTAAGGTAACAAGCCATTTCGTTTTATAAGTGTTTCTTTTGAAATGTTCTGTTAATGTTTTGCAGACGTTTTCGTTAAGTTGTAAAGTGAATGATTCATGAAGATCCTAATTAGAGCCTAATAATTTTTGTTATCTACTTTTAATGCATTAATTAGAGATATACATCTTTTAATTTTTAACTCATTATGGGTATTTCATTTTCAGCGTTCTGTTGGTGTTTTGCAAACGTTTCTGCTCAGTCATAAAAATACTTCTCAATATTTTAAGCATTCAACACAGTTTTGTATGCGTTGGTTAAAGGCCTACATACATTAACAAAACAATGTTCAGCAAATGTTCTCTTTCGTTCATAATCGTATCCAATTTCTCAAGAAATCATGTGATTATAAAACATCATTTGATTACAATTAACAGCATAAGCTCTCTCTCTTTATCTCTCTCTATATATCCAAGAATTATGAAAAGACCAAACATTTGTTCTTTGAGACATGGGTGACTGGGAAAAATTGTTTAATACAAACTTAAGAGAACTCGTCAGAACCAGAACCCAGCAAACAGTTTTGTGTTTGATAGCCGTCTTATAGACATCTAAACGTAGACAGCTTGGCTAAAACAAGACTAAACTTGGGCTGTCAGTGAAAATCTAATAGTCATTTAAGCAAAGCCCAAAACTAGACAAGTCCTCAAATAGACAGGTTAGACAGACTTTATATGTGTAGTAATTCATTTCTGTTTATTTGATGACTAGTCTAGTTTTGGCCTATTCTTAGACGTCTATTAGATTTTCACTGACAGCCCAAATATAGCCTTGTTTTAGTCAGGACGACTGTATTTAGACGTCTAGTAGACATCTTTTAAAAACAAAAAATGATTGTTTGTGATTAAATTTCCCAAACATTAAAGTTTTAGCTGCTCTCAGCATGTCTATTGTTGTGCTTGTTGATGAAATGTAGGACAAGTGCACTGCCATCCATCTCGATAAAGATATTTTTTGATGCAAATTTGTTCATATCACGTGGTGAGCTGCGATTATTACACCGTTGACCTTTCAAAAGCAATAATGAAATAATGATGCACGGCGTATAGCTGTGTTTCCTGTTGCATTCATATAGCTATATATATGTGTGGCTTTCATTTTGCTTTCTGGATGGTTGATAAGGGGAGGAAGGGAGAGGGATGCAATGCGCCGCAAGGGTTAAGGCAGCATGAGAGAATCCATTCTCGGCTTAATGACCTAGCCTAGCTGGGCGAGGACGGCAGGGAACACGCTCTTGACTTGTACCGAATTTGCCAATTAACACCTCGGATAACAGGCAGCCTCGGAACATCAGGCGCGTTGGGAGGAGAGGCTCACATGCACTTTGTTTTTCATTCTTGGCCTGCTTCCTATGGCTGGCATGCATGCGTTTCAGCATCTTAAGGGCTTCAGGAAGACGTTTCAGTCATTCATTTCGCGTCGATCGCTCGATCAGAATAGCGAAGATGGCTTGGAAAAACGTGTTCGTTTTGTCCCTACAGCTGGAGGGAGATTTGGCTCCGGCTGCATAAGATATTCTTCGACTTTCGTGTTTCTCCGTTACTGATAGCGTTTGCTATTTTCACACTAGCCCATATGGCCGCTTGCAGCCTCAATTAGATCCACAACTCTGGTTTCCAAGACACACTCTCTCTCTCTTTCTTTCTCTCTGTCTCTCTCTTTCTCATGCCTGGCTCCCTCTCCCTCTCTTTTGTTGCTCCTATTGAACAAATGAAGACTAACAGACTGATATCGTCTTGATCACAAAGTTAATTATTCAAAAATCTAGATCTTGACTCTGGTCTCCTTGGTTGAAGCACCCACTCCTCTCCAGCCTATTATTTTCTCACATGTTTATCAGACGCCTAAACAACACCTTGGGCGGGTGTGAATTTTCAAGCCCCCGGTGAAATTCTCACCGGGCCCGTCACTGTTTTTCCTCCGAGTCCATTTACAGGTAGGAGAGAGAGAGAAAGAAGCACCGCTGCCAGGTCCTAATGACTTGAAGCCCGCCTTAAAAAACACATTTCGGCCCGCGTGTCGCGCGGACATCCTCGCGTCAAGCGAGTAAAATTGAAAAGGCGCGTTTTTTTTCGCGCGTTTTTCCCCTCTCGTCACCGTTCCACACGTGGCGATTCATTAGCAGCTATTCTAATAGAATGCGATCATCAAAGGAAAGATACGTAATTGATGGAAGTTCACACGCAGCCAAAGGTGACGCAATCTGTCTAACGATGTTCGTGAATCTGTGCCTTGTATTACATCTAGCAGGATAACATGAGTAGCACTTCCTTTAAGCGGCCGCGGACCTTCCGGTATTTTTTTCCAATATGAGGTTGAGGGATCGTAACTCGCTTCGCCGACTAGACGAGCAGGGAGAATGTGAACCGTGCTATGGAGGTCCACACACCCGCATTCATTTATTTATGCAGTGTGAAGAAACCATCTGGCCGTGGAGAAATTGAAAGTGGATGTAATCTGGCAGGCGGCGGAGTGTATGACTGACACCTCATGCGGTATTAGTGGGAGGACAAAATCATTAATGCTCCGTCTGAACCGGTGCAGGCCATTAAACGACTGACTATCAGAAACCTTCGATTCCTTGAAAGTCTCCCAGACAATGATGATTCATTTGCATTCACAAAAATATACTAGGCCAGGTCAAATTTACTCATGGTTGTGAGATTAAATTTGTTTGTTTGTTTTGGACATTTCATTTTCTTTTCAGCTCACGTTTTTACTAGAGGGTTTGGATGAAACACACCGCATTTAAAGGGGTAGTTCACAAAAAAATGAAAATTTACTCACTATTAAGGCGACTCACCCTCTAGTGCTTTCAAATATGAGTCGAACAAAACATTTTTTAGCATGTTAGAAAAGGGTTAAGTACATTTTAAAAAGATAAGTTGGCTTTAATTAACTTTCAATTAACAGGTTCCATGAGTTAAGTTACCTCAAACAAAGAATATTAGTTTTAGCAAACTTAAGTTAGTTACATGAAGGTAATGTATAGTGTTCAATCAACATACTGTTACATTCATAATTTTGCTTCAATCTATTTAGTTACTGAACTTAAGTATGGCCTTGTTTACACTGTCAGGTCTTAATGCCCATTTCCTATTTGTTGCCTAAATCTGATTATTTTGCCTGTCCGTTTGCACGTTCTTTTAATTGTGACCCATATATCCAATTAATGTGTTTACACTTGCTATATAATTTACGATGTCGCACATGCGTAAAGGCGGGTTCTATAGCATTTGTGCCACACTAGCCAAGATGGAAGAAATTGTATTGCTTTTAGCTCTATGAAATATGCAAAGTTCGCCCAACTTTAAAATGATTTTGAAATTTAGGAGGAGGGAAAGGGTCATCATCGCAGCTTGCACCTATGGTTTTTTATATGGTGTCCTCCATCAGTCTGAGGAATCTGTAGGTTTGAGAGATCTCTGGTCTGGTGGGAGCAAATTGTGGCGGCTGACCACTTTCGTCCTCCATGTTTTTTCTGTTGTTGTTGTTTACCTTACGTATCTTACTATTAGTCATAATTGTAAGATTTTGGTATTATTTTAATTGTTAAATATTTAGTAAAAATAAAAATAACTGATAAAAGTCTCCATTCATCACGTTGGTCAAGCTAACCCCATGAACTATGTCTATATATATATATAACAGTTCTGTCTGGTTCTCAAATCTGATTGGCTGATAGCTGTGCGATATTCTGCAATATCAGAACTCCTACAACCTCTTTGCCCTTTGTGTATTACTTCGCCCACATACAGTCAGCAAAAAGCAGACACTACAGATCTAAAGTTTAAAAGATGCACGCTCAACTGTTTAATTGCCGGCTTATGATTTGAATCCTATGTGGAAGAAAGTAGTTCCTCATACAAAAGGGCTTTTTGTATACAGATATGGCTGTATATCGGCACTGGTGGGAGGCGTGCGATGCCATATCGCACTGCTACTCATGTGATATTGCTCATATATATATATATTTATATATATATATATATATATATATATATATATATATATATATATATATATATATATATATATATATATGTATATATATGTATCTATTTGTAAATGTATCTATTTGTAAAAGCTAAATACAAACAAAAAGTGAACATATATTTTTTTTGATACTTTTTTCATTAAAAAAAAAAGTTATAAGAGCCTGGAGGGATTATAGACTGCAAAATCCCTTTGCAGACATTTGTAGGTACAGACATCTATTGTGTGTGTTCTTGGCAGTTTTGTTCTGTCTTTTTTTCTTTCCATTTAATTTTCGTGTCGGCTTTATTAATTCGGGGTCGCCACAGCGGGATGAACCGGCAACTTATCCAGCACATTTTTACACAGCGGATACTCTTCCAGCTGCAACCCATCTCTGAGAAACATCACATCGTCACCTTCCTGTCTTTTTAATATTGTCAATATCGTTATCGGAATTACATCGTATAGACCGAAATTAAGAAATATATCGTGATATAATTTTTTGCCATATCGTCCAGCCCAAACTGAAAGTTAATTCTACTCAGTTGAAAAGAGTTGTGAACTCAGTGTTAAAGGTAATGAGTTAATCAAATACCCCATTACTCCAACTTAAATGGAGTAAGTTCACAGTACTCATATACATTAGTTAACTAAAAACTTTTTTAAAATATGTTTTCCTATCACTCCTATGTTTTTTTTCCTTCCACCGATTTGTTTTCCCTACCATCACGTCCCTTCTGGGTCTACATAGATTCCCATACATAGATTTATACATTAGATGTCGCCTACCCTGTTGTTGTTTATTGGAAAGAATGTGTCAATAGAGCCGCCATTTTGGAACAGGGTAGCGCTCCTTTGAAATGAATGCGGGACCAAGGTACAGTGGAGGACTGTGGCCATCCAAAGCCAGAGATATACACATATACACATATATCTATGATTGGGAGTTTTCCTGGATGTTAGTATGCATTTTTTTTTTAATTACGAAAATTATAATTAACATCACTTTTTTACATTGATGGATCAGTGATTGCACAGGCATATCTGACAAAAAGCTTGTGTTTGTGTGTACAGAAACATACTATCCACCCTCCCTGTTAAATTTTATCTAATCCGTGTCCTGAAACACAGCTCCTCTCCTGCTTTCACTTCTCATACTGATGGAGGGAGCGATTCGTTTGTGAATGAATCTCCCATATGAACGACTCCTTCACTTAGCCGACAGTAATTTCTGGCACCGCAGCATCTCTTTGTCATATTTCTTTTGCATTGTTTGCTGATTTTATTCAACAAAACTAGCATTAGCCGAGTATTTAGTGCGAGTTGGAGCTGCTTTGCCTTATAGTGAATGCAGTAAGTGACTGTCATCATCAATAACGTGAAACTGTTTAGCACAAAAGTTCAAACATACAAAAACGTAAAAGACTTAATCTATGAAATGTTCTGCCTTTGTGCTTTGTTTTCTTTGTTTGCTCGTTACTACACCCATAGACAGCGCTAAAGTCCCGCATCTTCACGTAAATAACAATGTGTTGACTAGTGCGGTTGAATGACATTTGTCCTGGGAGAACTGTACCAATGTGGCGGCGCTATTGACGCATGCTCAGGGTCCCTATGCGATATCTAGTGTATATATCTATGGATTCCCATATAATGAGAGCGATTGTTGTGTTTGAATCTTCCTTCCTTTGCTGTTTTGAAACTGCGCATGTGCAGATACTACTCCACCTATCGATCAAAATGCGGTACTGCTGAAGCAACACATCTCCCTTTCATTTATTTTAATTAGGCGAGTTGTTTAAATTAAAAAACTTCCTTTAGCTATTTTTGTCCAACACAACTCTTTATGTAACGTTTCTGTGTTGTATTCTGGTGTGGGATTACGTTAGAGGCCATGGTCTCTAACCTCCTTGTTAAAGAAACTGACTCCCATACAAAGAATCATGAGTTTGATCTCAGCTCACATCGGGTTGTGTGCAGTAGGACCGGTTGGTTGCATGTGGAGGCTCGTTCAGGATGGGAAGTGTTGTGTAAGTTGAATATTAGACCACTCAGCCTGTGAGACTGTGGCTTTTAACAATATATGTTTTTTAATATCAACTTAACTCAGAACATAGAGCTCTCTTACAGCATCACATGCGCTCCCTTGTTTTCTTATTTCTCTCTATCATTTCCTTGATGAACTTACTGACGCTCATTCTAGCCAATAGGAACATGGAATGTCCTGCTTGTATAACATCATTGGCTTAGAGTTAAACACAAACATTACAGGAAGGACGTTTACAGGGGGCGAGTGTAATGGAGGCCAGCTAGCAGTGCTGTGCAGGTAAACCTCACTCTTCTGACCTCTAAAGGTACTTTAATGTCAGATGCTAGAGGCCATTGTCTTTAGCCTCCTTGTTAGAGCAACTCCCATACAAAGAATCGCAAGTTCGATCCCAGGTCAGACTGAGTTGGGTGCAGTAGTATCGATGAATTACATGTGGGGGCTCGTCTGGAATGGGAGTGAGGTTTAGGGGGTGAGTGTAACGGATGCCAGCTAGCAAACAGCTGTGCTGGTAAACCTCACTCCTCTGACCTCAAAAGGTGCTCTAGTGACAGATGCTAGAGGCATTGGTCTTTAGCCACCTTGTTAGAGCAATCAACTCCCATCCAAAGAAATGCTGGTTTGATCCCAGGTCAGACCGAGTTGGGTGCAGTAGTATCGATGAATTACATGTCGGGGCTCGTCTGGAATGGGAGTGAGGTTTAAGGGGGTCAGTGTAATGGAGGCCAGCGAGTGAGGTGCTATGCAGGTAAACCTCACTCCTCTAACCTCAAAATGTGGTCTAGCAACAGACGCTAAAGGTGTCTTTAACCTCCTTGTTAGAGCAACTGACTCCCATACAAAGAATCACCGGTTCGATCCCAGCTCAGATCGGGTTGGGTGCAGTAGGACCCGTGAGTTACATGTGGGGGCTCATCCGGGAGCAGAGTGAGGTTTAGGGGGGTGAGTGTAGCGGAGGCCAGCATGCATAATGCTGTGCAGGTAAACCTCACTCCTCTGACCTCAAAAGGTGGTCTAGCAACAGACGCTAAAGGTGTCTTTAACCTTCTTGTTAGAGCAACTGACTTCCATACAAAAAATCACTAGTTAGATCTCTGCTCACATGGGGTTGGGTGCAGTAGGACCCGTGAGTTACATGTGGGGGCTCATCCGGGAGCAGAGTAAGGTTTAGGGGGGGGTGAGTGTAATGGAGGCCAGCTAGCAAAATGCTGTGCAGGTAAACCTCACTTCTCTGACCTCAAAAGAGCAACTGACTCCCATACAAAAAATCACTAGTTAGATCCCAGCTCACATCGGGTTGGGGTCTCGTCCGGGAGCAGAGTGAGGTTCAGGGGGTGAGTGTAATGGAGGCCAGCTAGCAAAATGCTGTGCAGGTAAACCTCACTCCTCTGACCTCTAAAGACGCTTTCGTGGCAGATACTAGAGACTATTGTCTTTAGCCTCCTTGTTAGAGCAGCCCACTCCCATCCAAAGAAATGCTAGTTTGATCCCAGGTCAGACGGGGTTGGGTGCAGTAGGACTAGTGGGTTACATGTGGGGGCTTGTCCAGGATGGGAGTGAGGTTTAGGGGGGTCAGTGTAACTGAGGCCGGCTAGTGAAGGACTGTGCAGGTAAACATCACTCCTCTGACCTCTAAAGGCAGACGCTAGAGGCCATGGTCTTTAGCCTCCTTGTTAGAGCAACCAAATCCCATACAAAGAATCACCAGTTCAATCCCAGCTCAGAATATTTTAAAAATGTCAGAGACTTATAACCATTGACTTCATTAGTAGTACTATGGAATTACGTAATGGTTTCAGGTTTCCAACATTTTTCTAAATAGCCTAATATTTAAAATATTTTTCTTTTTTATAGAGGAAAAGAAACTCAAATAGGTTCCGGACAAAACGTGAAGATTGAGGGAAAATAACAGAAGTTTAAATCTTGCGTGAACTATCCCTTTAACTATCCCTTTAATCTAAAATCTGGTCCAAGATAAACTCCAGCTGCTCCTTGACCTTTTGTTGCACTATTATTCTTAGTAACCCTCCCACTGCTACTTTGCTAGTTTGAAGTGAATCACATGTGCTAATGTAGGCTATTCACCTGTCTGATGTCAGTAACACACAGGATGGCTCATTTTTGCAGTTTAGTTTCAGCAGATGCGCTTTTTTTTAACAGCAGGGAGTTCTGAAAGTTATGTTTCATGTATGAAGTATCGTATCCACACACAGTAAAAAATACTGGGTTGCTTAAAGCCAATGTTGGTCAAATATGGACATATACCCAACTGTTTGGTTAGAAATTGTCATTTAGATTTAATTTAAACCCATTTAGATTTAATTTAGTTTATTAAATCAACCAAATGTTGGGTTTGTTCATATTCGACCCAACATTGGGATAACCCTGCATTTTTGAGTGTAACTAAAAACCTCTTCTATCTTTAATGCTCTAATCTGCGCAAGTTTTTCCTTATTTAACTGTAAACATATTCAGGTAGAAATTGTCAACGGTTAAACGCTGATTCCCCCTCTTGCACACATGAAAAATAAAATTAAAAGCAAATATCAAATATGGACATAACCAAGAGTTGGTTGTTCACCTATAGTGCATGTGTTTGCTCTGTGATATGTATCACAGTATATACATATGAATGCAACCTTATTGTAAAGTGTTACAGCAATTTTTTGACCTTTTTTTCAACTGATCCTACAATAAAATGCATCATATTGTATTTTAAAAAGCAGTAAAATAGTTTGTGCAACACATGCACCGAACTGATTTGACTTCATCTTTCCGAAGGTCTTTTAATTTAGTGCAAAACAAATTGGTTGCCTACTCTGCTCACACACTCGGTCTATCTAGGGATGAGCTAGTGCAATTCTCCGCTGGCTTTTCTGCGACAACAACCTGCAAAGTGCTCCCACAACCCTAATCTGCACGTCTGGGACCCCACACCTCCTGAGCTCCGACCGCTCGGTTGTTTTCCTGCGCGCTGTTTGTGTCCCGCAGGTCAACATTCGTCGCACAATCCTGGTGCTGTGTACACAACAGAACAAATGCATGTGCGAGAGCATGGAAAAGAGAGTCGTGGTCACTTCTGCTGACGAAACCACTAGATGTAAATGCCAAGTTGGGATTTAAAGCTGAGAAGCAGGTGTGAAAAGCGATGAGAAGTCTATTATTTCTCTTTATGCGTCTTAAAAAAGGGGCCTGATTTCTGTAAACTTAAATTATCACTTTTTTTCCTGGACTTTGCAGTGGCATGGGTGTGTTTAATTTACAGGGAACAAAAACATTAAAATATATTACATTAAAGGGATAGCTCATCTAAAAATAAAAATTAACCTCAGAACCTAGATACACTGTAAAATGTATTTTGTGATTCATTTTTAAAATGGTCCCTACAGCCACAGCCATATATCCCTGCAGCCCAAGACCGGTTACTCACTGAAGCTAAGCAGGGCTGACCTGGGCTGCGTTTCCCAAAAGCATCGTAAGCCTAAGAAGTTCGTAGAAATGATCGTACGACTGATCTTAATATTACGGTCTGTTTCCCAAAAGCATCGTAACTTAAGTAGCACTTGAAAATCTTCGTGGATCTACGAGTGCTCTGGAGTAATCGTAAAGCCTTAAGTGCATCGTAAGGAGACAGAGTTATGAGGGCACCTGCTGGACAACCGGCAAATTGCACCTACAATTTACTTCTCTTCAAAGTCATTATTCATTTTATTTGTACGTATATCTCTATTCATTTATATTTTCTACACATTACACAATTCAATATACAAATAATAATAATTAATAATTAGGCTAAACTTTTCAAAAATAAATGTAAGAGCTTATTTATTTATTTATTTATTTACTTATTTATTTATTTTGATGTGAGATAAGCAATTTTTGATAAAGAAATTGATAAATAATTCTACTTAATTAAGGTTTCATATAAATATCGAAAATGATGCTGATGTCATTTCCGGCAAGGACTGTTAGAATTAGTTTTATGCGAGATTGGAGCAAGACAGTGTTTTTACAGTACGACATTTCCAGTTAATTTATGTTTTTAAACTGGCTCAAAAATATTTTTTTTTTATGTTATTCGAGTTGAATATACATTCACACAAGTAGAAGAAGAATTATATGGATTGCTATAACATGTGCAACAATAACGAGCCATTCTATAGCGCGACATTTCAGCACTTAACAAACGGATAGCGACTCCTAAGTTGCACTTAAAGCTGGGCTACGTGCAATTGTGTTAAGTGCATTTTTGGGAAACGCACGTGAAACAATAACGAACGTTCGCAAAATGACTCGTAGAAAACGCTCTTAAGTGCTAAGATCAATCGTTATCGGGAAACGCAGCCCTGGTCAGTACCTGGATGGGAGACCACTAGGGAACACTAGGTTGCTGTTGGAAGTGGTGTTAGTGAGGCCAGCAGGGGGCGCTCAACCTGCAGTTTGTGTGAATCCTAATGCCCCAGTAAAGTGAAGGGGACACTACACTGTCAGTGGGCACCGTCTTTCGAATGAGATGTTAAACCGAGGTCCTGACTCTCTGTGGTCATTAAAAATCCCATGGCACTTCTTGTGAAAGAGCAGGGGTGTAACCCCGGTGTCCTGGCCAAAGTCCCTCTATCAGCCCTTACAATCATGGCCTCCCAATCATCCCCTTCCACCGAATTGGCTCTATCACTGTCTCTCCACTTCACCAATAGCTGATGTGTGGTGAGCGCACTGGCGCCGTTGTCATGTGGCTGTTTTTGCATCATCCAAGTGGATGCTGCACACTGGTGGTGGTGTGGAGAGACCCCCCCCCTCATGATTGTGAAGCGCTTTGGGTGTACATACATAAACAATAAATGCACTATATAAATACACATTACATTACATTACATATTTATTTGTGCTTTTAAATTGCATTATGGGACCTTGAGCTTTTTTCCAACAACTTTTTTTAACCTTAAAACGTTTGAAAAAGTGATTTTAAGAACATTTGTAATAGTTTAAAGTGATATATTATCAGGGTTGGTGTTACAAAAACCTTTTAATAAACTGACAGTGCATGTTCTGTTGTTTTACATACTTATTTCTCTATTTATTATTTCTTATGCATTATACTGTACACTCACCGGCCACTTTATTTAGGTACCCCCTTTTGCCTTTAGAACTGCCCTAATCCTATGTGGCATAGATTCAACAAGGTACTGGAAATATTCTTCAGAGATTTTGGTCCATATTGACATGATAGCATCATGCATTTGCTGCAGATTTGTCGTCTGCACATCTATGATAGAATCTTCTGTTCCACCACACCCCAAAGGTGCCCTATTGGATTGAGATCTGGTGACTGTGGAGGTCATTTGAGTACAGTGAACTCATTGTCATGTTTAAGACACCAGTCTGAGATGATTCACACTTTATGACATGGCGCGTTATCCTGCTGGAAGTAGCCATCAGAAGATGGGTACAGTGTGATCATAAAGGGATGGACATGGTCAGCAGCAATACTCAAGTAGGATGTTTTATTTATTTATTTTATTTATTTATTTATTCATTCATTTTCTTGTGGGCTTAGTCCCTTTATAATCCGGGGTCACAACAGTGGAATAAACCACCAACTTATCCAGCAAGTTTTTACGCAGCGGATGCCCTTCCAGCTGCAACCCATCTCTGGGAAACATCCACACACACACATCCACACACGCACTCATACACTACGACAATTTAACCCACCCAATTCACTTGTACCGCATGTCTTTGGACTGTGGGGGAAACCGGAGCACCCGGAGGAAACCCACGCGAACGGAGGGAGAAGATGCAAACTCCACACAGAAACGACAACTGAGCCGAGGTTCGAACCAGCGAACCAGCGACCTTCTTGCTGTGAGATGACAGCACTACCTACAGTGACATTGCTTCACCCTTTATTTATTTATTTCAATTTTATTTATTTATTATTTTAATTTATAAAAAAGAATTTTTAATTAATTTATTAATTTATTTTAAATGAATTAATTGTAATTTTATTTATTTATATATTTTCATTTTTTAAATTATTTTTATTTAATTTATTTACATTTAATTTATTTATTTTCATTTAATAAAATTTATATTAATTTAAATGTTTTTTATTTATTTATTGTAATTTTATTTTATATATTTGAAATTAATTCATTAATTTTATTTATTTAAATGTTATTTTTTAATTTAATGACATTTATTTTCAGTGTAAAATTATTACTTTTGTTTAAATGCCAAAACTTTTTTTCACTTATTTTTAAGTTTAAAGAGAATTGGACTATTGTTTGTTTTTTATTATTGTTTTGTGTCGTATTATTTGGTTACTGAGCAGCATTAAACAATACTTTAAAATATGAGTTTTAATGTGATTTTTTAAACTAGCAGTGTTTTGAAATGAATGAATGCATAATAATCGTGATAACCGTGAATATTCCACAGACTATAATCAAACAACCAAAATCTATAATCATTGCATCCCTACTTGAGTATATCGCCATACACGATAAATACACATTTCTTACTTCTAACAGTATAGCAATAGTTTATATAGCTATAAATAAGCTTCTTATATTGAGGTAAGAATAATTATGATGTAATGTAATGACTTTAAAAACGAACTTTCCCAAAATACTCATAAATTATCATTTCAAATCTTTTATATAGTTATTCAAAATATTATGTTTTTCCCAATTTGATGTTTATAGTCTTTTAAAACATAATAACATTTATTATAATCACTTAAGAGTACAGATAGATGCTGAGTTGATGAGACATACGTCACTCACACTACAAAATGCTGGGTTATTTTAATCAGAGGGCGGCACGGTGGCTCAGTAGTTAACACTGTTGCTTCACAGCAAGAAAGTTGCTGGTTCAAGTCCCTGGGTCTGTTGACATTTCTGTGTGGAGTTTGCATGTTCTCCCCGTGTTGGCATGGGTTTCCTCCAGGTACTCCGGTTCCCTCCACAGCCCAAACACATGCGCTATAGGGGAATTGGGTAATCTAAATTCACCGTAGTGTATGAGTATCTGTGTGAATTAGTGTGTATGGGTGTTTCCCAGTAATGGGTTGCTACTGGAAGGGCGTCCGCTGCGTAAAACATATGCTGGAATAGTCGGCGGTTCATTCCACTGTGGCAACCCCTGATAAATAAGGGACTAAGCCGAAGGAAAATGAATGTCCATGCAATTCCAGAATCACCCATAAACATTCATGCACAAATGAGCCACTTCAGATAAAAGCATCAGCCAAATGCACAACTGTTACATATCCACCCTATAGTTTAACATTTAATAATACAGCATGCATATTCAAGTGCATCCGACATAAAGTCGAATAAATAAACGCAACAGAGTTGATCTTAAAACGTTGGTGCCTGTTTGATATTTTTAGGTTCGAATGATTGCAGATATCTGCGCGGCACACAGACGCTGGACAGCTATCAAACACGGCTTATGTTAGTGCCATCCAGAAATCTCAGCTCCTCAGCCATGATGGCAGAAAGAGAGAGAGATGTGTGCTGGCAGCCTCTTCCATCTGCATTACTAAATCATACACTGTCTCTCTACAGGGACAAATAAAAACCTCAGTGCTGAATATTTCAGCAACGGCTTGGATTTCATCATGTGTAGGCCTGACAATATTGATAGAGGAGCCAAAAAGATGCTAAAGCTAAAGCCAGTGACATGAGACTTGTTTAGTAGCAGCGGTATTAGTAATGCAAGAGCGGGTTTAATCAGTCATTTATTTTTAATCCTGCGTGGCGGTGCTGTATTGATATCTCTCAAATCAATTCAGGCAAAAATATGTATCTTTATGTATCTATATATTGTAAAATAGTGAGTAAATTTTCATTTTTGGATGAACTATTCTTTAATAGTAGTGTCATCTTTTCCATGTCATCATTTCCCAGTACCTGGTTGGACCTCTTTTGCTTTCAGAACTGCCTTGACCATTCGTGAAACAGATTCAACAAGGTGCTGGAAATATTCCTCAGAGATTTTGCTCCATATTGACATGATAGCATCACACAGTTGCTGCAGATTTGTCGACTGAACATCCATGATGTGAATCTCCCTTTCCACCACATCCCATCTCTACTGGATTGAGAACTGGTGACTGTGGAGGCCATTTGAGTACAGTGAACTCACTGTCATGTTCAAGAAGCCAGTCTGAGATGATTTACGCTTTATGACATGGTGCGTTATCCTGCTGGAAGTAGCCATCAGAAGATGGAGACACTGCGGTCATAAAGGGATGGACATGGTCAGCAACAAAACCCAGGTAGGCTGTGGTGTTGACTCGATGCTCAATTGGAACTAATGGGCTCAAAGTGTGCCAAAAAATATCCCCCACACCATTACACCACCACCAGCCTGAACCATTGATACAAGGCAGGATGGATCCATGCTTTCATGCTGTTGATGCCAAATTCTGACCGTATCATCTGAATGTTGCAGCGGAAATGGAGACTCATCAGACCAGGCAACGTTTCTCCAATGCTCTATTGTACAATTTTGGTGAGCCTGTGTGAATTGTTGCCTCAGTTTTCTGTTCTTACTGTAGCTGACAGGAGTGGCACCGGTGTGGTCTTCTGCTGCTGTTGCCTATTTGCTTCAAGGTTGGACGTGTTGTGTGTTCAGAGATGCTCTTCTGCAGACCTCGGTTGTAATGAGTGCTTATTTTAAGTTACTGTTGTCTTTCTTTCAGCTGGAACCAGTCTAGCCATTCTCCTCTGACCTCTGACATCAACAGGGCACTCACTGGATATTTTCTTTTTTTTCAAACAATTCACTGTAAAGCCTAAAGACTGTTGTGCATGAAAATCCCGGTAGATCAGAAATAATCAGACCAGCCCGTCTGGCACCAGCAACCATTCCACGTTCAAAGTCATTTAAACCCCATTTCCTCCCCATTCTGATGCTCGGTTTGAACTGCAGCAGATCGCCTTGACCATGTCTACATGCCGAAATGCATTGAGTTGCTGCCATGTGATTGGCTGATTAAAAATTTGCGTTAACGAGTAGTTGGACAGGTGTACCTAATAAAGTGGCCGGTGAGTCGATATACAATTTTTAAATTAAAGATAGCTAAAGTTATGAGGTTGTGAAAATAAAATGAAATGATCAATGATCTTCTCAACGTCAGATATGAAATTCCTAAAAAATGCTAAGTTGTAATAACCTATTGGTCAAATATGGACAAACCCACCATTTGTTCATTTATTTTCTTTCGGCTTAGTCCCTTATTCATCTAGGGTCGCCACAGCGGAATGAACCGCCAACTTTTCCAACATATGTTTTACGCAGCGAATGCCCTTCCAGTTGCAACCCAGCACTGGGAAACACCCAAACACACACATTCACACTCATACCTATGGCCAATTTAGCTGATCCTATAGTGCACGTGTTTGGACTGTGGGGGAAACCGGAGCACTCTGAGGAAACCCACATGAAAGTGGGGAGAACATGCAAACTCCACACAGAAATGCTAACTGACCCAGCTGAGACCCGAACCAGCGACCTTCTTGCTGTGAGGCGACAGTGCTAACCACTGAGCCATCGCGGCACCCAAAAGGGTTAACAATAAAATTGCAATATGCAATAATTATATAATAGACCCAAAATCTGCCATCAATTACTCATCCTCCTTTTGTTCCAAGCTTGTTTGAGTTCCTTTCTTCCAATATATTTTTCTTCCTGCCATGGATGTCAATAGCTGCATTTTTGAACATTCTTCACAATATCTTGTTTTGTGTTTAACAGAAGAAAAACGTATAAAGGTTTGGAAGCCCTTCATATTTTCCAAAGACCAAATTTGGATATTTATGTGAACTGTCCCTTTAATGGGAGATTCAAATGTATTTTTAGAAAGTGAAGTCTCATAAAAGGGGGGCAACACAGTGGCTCAATGATTAACACTGTCGCATTACATCAAGAAGGTCGGTGGTTTGAGCCTCGGCTGGGCCAGTTGGCATTTCTGTGTGGAGTTTGCATGTTCTCCCCATGTTCGTGTTCGTTTTCTCAGGGTGCTCCAGGTTCCCCTAAATTGGCTATAGTGTATAAGTGTGTCTGTAAATGAGAGAGTGTACATGTGTTTCTCAGTGCTGGGTTGAGGCTGGAAGGGTATCCGCTATGTAAAACATATGCTGGATAAGTTGGCGGTTCATTCAGCTGTGGCAATCCCTGATAAACAAACGGACTAAGGAAAATAAATAAATGAATGTCTTTAAAGGGATAGTTCACCTCCAAAAAATTGTCATTATTTACTTACCCTTTACTTATTTAAAACTAAAATAACATTTTTGAAGAAATCTGAAAACCAGTAACCATTGACTTCTATAGTACAGTTGAAGTCAGAATTATTAGCCCCCCTGTTTATTTTTTCCCCCAATTTCTGTTTAACGAAGAGCAGATTTCTTCAACACATTTCTAAACATAATAGTTTTAATAACTCATGTATAATAACTGATTTATTGAAGACAGTACATAATATTAGACTAGATATTTTTCAAGACACTTCTATACAGCTTAAAGTGACATTTTAAGGCTTACCTAGGTTAATTAGGTGAATTAGGCAGGTTAGGGTAATTAGGCAAGTTATTATATACCAATGGCTTGTTCTGTAGACTATTGAAAAAAATATAGCTTTAAGGGGCTAATAATATTGAGCTTAAAATGGCGTTTAAAAATTAAAAACTGCTTTCATTCTAGCCGAAATATAACAAATAGGACCTTGTCCAGAAGAAAAATAGTAAATATATATTTTGGTAAAATAGTAAATATATATTTTTAACTATATATATATATATGTAAATATATATAAAAGTAAAAAAAATATATATGTATGTATGTATATATATATATATATATATATATATATATATATATATATATATATATATATATATATATATTTATATATATATATATATATATATATATATATATATATATATATATATATATATATATATATATATGTATGTATGTATATATATATATGTATGTATGTATGTATATGTATATATATATATATATATATATATTATATATATATATATATATGTATGTATGTATGTATATGTATATATATATATGTATGTATATGTATATATATATATATATATATATATATATATATATATATATATATATATATATATATATATATATATATATATATATATATATATATATATATATATATATATATTTCCTCTTTGAGCCACCAGGCATAAGTTTTTAAAAAAAATATATATTTATTTATCTAGTTAAAAATATTTATTTACTATTTTCCCAAGTGTATATAGCTACTACTGTAAGAAAATATAAGAATTTGGTTCATTCTTTCAGTATTATCTTGAACTGACCCGATCTAATCCTGTTTATATGAAATGAGTCCTGCTCCCGAGCAGGTTTGAGCTACCAGAACTGTTGATATGACAACAACTCTCGGATGAGTTTTGAAGAACGAAATGATCCTGGATCATGTCAAATTATCAATAACCAAATCCAGCTAATTGAGTAATCCGTGTATGAAGAACGAACCCCAGGAGGAGTCCGTTAGGTTGTAATAACTGCCCACAAACACTTTCCCCCATCCCTCTGAATGGAATGCCTAGGCTGGTTGGCTGGTTTTAGCTGGTCGACCAGCTTGGTTTTAGAGGGGTTTTTGGCCATTTCAAGGCTGGTTTCCAGCCATTTCCAGTCTGGTCTTAGCTGGTCAGGCTGGGAGATGACCAGCTTAAACCAGCTTGACAAGCCTAGCCAGGCTGGGTACTCAGCCAAAACCAGCTTTCTCCAGCTTAAACCAGGCTGCACAGGCTGGTTTTAGCTAATTTTAGCTGGTTATTTTACAGCCTGACCAGATAAGACTAGGCTGGAAATGGCCAAAACCCCTTTAAAACCAGGCTAGTCAACCAGCTAAAACCAGCCAATCAGCCTAGGCTGGTTTAAGCTGGATTTTTCAGAAGGGTTACTACAGCCAATCAGCTCGCAGCAGAAAAAAAACAAGCCACACCCACTGTTTTCTCATTTAATATTCTGTTTCTCTAGAAACTGCATCACAAGGTCACAATATGAAAAACAAACAAACAACAACAACAACAAAAAAAGAAACAGTCGTGCTTTCGGTTCATGTGTACTTTAATGGAGTTTGATACCACATGGCAAATGAAAAGAAAGAAAAAACTTCCGCATTTTGTGATGTGTGTGTGGCCCTTTATTGACTCGGTTAGTGCAGGTAATTATGTCAAACAGCGTGTGTGTCTTATCCTGTAGTCAAAGTCCTATAACGGTATAGTTTGACTGTGATGTTTACATGTCTGTACTGCACTTCAGTAATGTCTCTGAATACCCCACATGTCTTGTTTTGCTGTTTAGTTTTATAATGACTTTAGTCTGATTAAGGTCATCAACAATCGCTGTTTTAATGCTAGACTCTTAATCAGAATATGGTCTTAATCGTATTAAAATCTGAGTATTGGTGTCCATGTAAACATACTCAGTGACGTCTGGCAGCAGCCCCAGATCTGGCTGAGACAGAAAGTGCACGAGCTCTGGAGGTTATTGATCGATCTGCCTCTGAAGGCCCTGTCATGTCACCTCTGCGTTCGGGTGATAACTCGCTGTGGTGAGATGTGGCTCCTGTAAGATGAATGTTGTCTGGATGACATATATGTCACCTGTCTGCTGCTGCAGGTGGCCTGAAGCCTGATTGCAAAGTCTTACGGTGAAATGCGAGTCTTTCAGGCTGTTTTCGCACTTGCTTCGATTGCTTGGTCTGGACCTGAGTTCGATTCCACCTCTGTCCAAGCAGGTCTTTTTTTTAAACTTATTTTTGGGGGTTGTTTTTTGCATCATCAGCATGAGTGCTGTCAGCTGCCACAGTTCTGTTAGATTGCAATAAAGTGCGGGATGTTTAACTTACAGGAGAATGCATGAACGTACAAAGCATTTACTTTATAGGCAACCCAGCTAACAGGAAACATTTTCATAACTTTGGCTAATGTTCTATAAAGGTTTTCTCAAAGTTACCAAAAAAAAAAATGTTCTTGCATAATGTTTGTAGAAGGTTTCCTTAATGTTATTTGTAATAAACTTTTTAATAACATTCAAGGGCTGCACGGTGCCTCAGTGGTTGGCACTGTCACCTGACAGCAAGAAGGTTGCTGGTTTGAGTCCCGGCCTGGCCAGTTGGCATATTTTTTGTAGAGTTTGCATGTTCTCCCAGTGTTGGCATGGGTTTCCCCCACAGTCCAAACACATGTGATATAGGTAAATTAGATATGCTAAATTGGCCATAGTGTATGTGTGTGAATGAGTGTGTATGGATGTTTTCCAGTGCTGGGTTGTGGTGGAAGGGGATCCGCTGCATAAAACATATGCTGGAATAGTTGCCGGTTCATACTGCTGTGGCGACCTCTGATAAATCCAATCTGAGACTAAGCCAAAGGAAAATGAATGAATGAATAACACTCAAAATGTTTTTATAACTTAATAGGAATGTTAGGAAAATGTTCTTAGAGCATTAATATAATGGGGAATTTAATGTTTTAATAACGTTTTAAATAACATAATAAAAATGTTCTAAAAATGATTTTAAAATGTTCTCATAACCAAACAATAACGTTAATACAACATTTAACTGTTCTAAAAATGTTCAGACAAAACATTTTTATAACAATGGAAACGTTACGAGAACGTTTTTATAATGTAACATTGTTAGCAGGGAAAGCATTGTTCATGCAAGGCTACAAAAACAAAAATAAATGTATGTATATGTGTTTATATATAAAACAATAAAATAAGCTAAATTATTAGCCCTTCTTTTTATTCTTTTTTTTTTAAGTATTTCCAAAGTGATGGCCACTTTATTAGGTACACTTGTCCAACTGCTCGTTAACGCAAATTTCTAATCAGCCAATCACATGGCAGCAACTCGATGTATTTAAAATTGTTCAAACTGAGCATCAGAATGAGGAAGAAAGGGCATTTAAGTGACTTTGAACATGGTATGGTTGTGGGTGCCAGACGGGCTGGTCTGAGTATTTCAGAAACTGCTGATCTACCGGGATTTTCACGCACAACAATCTCTAGGGTTTACAGAGAATGGTCTGACAAAGAGAAAGTATCCAGTGAGTTCTGTGGGCACCAATACCTTGTTGATGCCAGAGGTGAGAGGAGAATGGCCAGACTGGCTCCAGCTGATAGAAAGGCAACAGTAACTCAATTAACCACTTATTACAACCGAGGTCTGCAGAAGAGCATCTCCGAACACACAATACATCCAACCTTGAAGCGGATGGGCTACTGCAGCAGAAGACCACACCGGGTGCCACTCCTATCAGCTAAGAACAGGAAACTGAGGCTCCAATTCACACAGACTCACCAAAATTGGACTATAGAAGATTGAAGAAATGTCTGATGAGTCTCCATTTCTCCTGCCACACTCAAATGGTCGGGTTAGAATTTGGCATCAACAGCATGAAAGCATGGATCCATCCTGCCTTGTATCAACAGTTCAGGCTGATGGTGGTGGTGTAATGGTGTGGGGGATATTTTCTTGGCACACTTTGGGTCCATTAGTCCCGTGTCAACACCACAGCCTACTTGAGTATTGTTGCTGACCATGTTCATCCCTTTATGACCACAGTGTACGCATCTTCTGATGGTTACTTCCAGCAGGATAACTTGCCATGTCATAAAGCGTGATACATCTCAGACTGGTTTCATGAACATGACAATGAGTTCACTGTACTCAAACGGCCTCCACAGTCAGCAAATCTCAATCCAATAGAGCACTTTTGGGATGTGGTGGAACGGGAGATTGGCATCATGGATGTGCAGCCAACAAATCTGCAGCAACTGCATGATGCTATCATGTCAATATGGAGCAAAATCTCTGAGGAATATTTGCAGTAGCTTGTTGAGTCTACGCCACAAAGGATTAAGGCAGTTCTGAAGGCGAAAGGGGGTCCAACCCGGTACTAGTAAGGTGTACCTAATAAAGTGGCTGGTGTGTGTGTCTGTGTGTGTGTTCAATGACGACAGAAGTAAATTTTTTGGGTGAACTATCCATTTAAATGGTTAGCCGCTTTGGATAGAAATACATAAATGTAACTTCAAACATAAAGCATGCATATGAGCATTTGTTCTTAATATATACATGCAAATAGTACTCATGTGCTAGTCTCACATTTTGGTGCTTGTACTGTATGTGTTGCAATTAACAATTATCTGCTTTTTAGCACATCCAGTGTGTTAGCGTGTCTGCCGGAAGAAACAGAGTGCATAAAGTCTTTTATTTCTGTACTAAAGAGTTACTGGATTTTTCTTCCCTATGGTTATTTAATCAGATACTACATTGAGAAAGCATGTTGTGAAAGGATAATGGCATGGCATGCTAAGGTTATGGGTTCGATCTGCAGAGAATGCATAAACATAAAAGTAATCAGCCCCGTGCAGAGACCTTCCAAGGTGCACTTCAGATCATTTTGGAAGGGCACTTACTATCCAAGACTAAAAAGGGCACATGTTGAGCCCTATGTGTGCACGTGCCTGTGAGTAGTTGACAAATAGACAGTAAATAATGCGGTAACACTTTAGAGTAACTATCCATTATAACTAGTTAATAGATCATTAATAAATTGTTAGTTAATGAGTTATAAATGACTTGTTAAATAAAAGTTAATAGTTTGTTAATTATTTATAACTGTGCCTTACAGATGGCCAATAGATAACTTACAAGCTGTTAGTTAACAAGTTGTAAATGACTTGTTAACTGTATTTTATAACTATACCTAATAAATTAGTAACAGATCATGACCAAATCTGTTAGTAAATTAGTTACCAAAGACTTGTTAAGGATCAGTTAATAGTTTATGTATGTTATTGGGACGTTATTCTAAAGTTGCTATACTATTCATCATTTATGAACTGTTTGTGAATGAGGAATAGTTGCAACTTTAGAAGAATAATAACACACATAAGCTAATAACTAACACTTAACTAATATATTAACTCACACTTTACAGATCATTTGTTCATAGTTTACGCATCTAATAAAACCAGAGAAACGTTTGTAGAACTTTTCAAATAAAATAAATTTTTATTTGTTTTGTTTTCATCTTTAGCACAATAAGTGGCCAAAGCTCATGGGTTTGTATTCTGTTGTATACCGCTGTTCTGCCATGTGATGGCTCAGTATGTGTGTTTCTATACATTAAACACAACGTTCAACATTTCATCTGTGGAGTTTCTTTGGTAAAATACAGCACACAGAAAAGCCTATGAGTGGAACAAGGTTAAGGTACAAACATTTTATATTTTAAGTATCACATCAAATTTCTGTAGCTTGAAATTGTTCCATTATTTGCTGTTCTACAAACGTTTCACTGGTATTAGTAGATGGTTAACAAACTATGAACAAATGATCTGTAAAGTGTGAGTTAATATATTAGTTAAGTGTTAGTTATTAGCTGATGTGTGTTATTATTCTTCTAAAGTTGCAACTATTCCTCATTTACTATATGAATAGTAGCAACTTTAGAATAACGTCCCAATAACATACATAAACTATTTACTGATCCTTAACAAGTCTTTAGTAACTAATTTACTAACAGCATGGTTATGATCTGTTACTAATTTATTAGGTATAGTTATAAATCATTAAAATACAGTCATTTACAACTTGTTAACTAAAACCATGTAAGTTATCTATTGGTCATCTGTAAGGCACAGTTATAAATAATTAACAAACTATTAACTTTTATTTAACCAGTCATTTAAAATTAATTAATAATCAGTTTATTAATGATCTTTTAACTAGTTATAATGGATAGTTATTCTAAAGTGTTGCCAAAAATGCTTTAAAAAAAGTCACATTTATGTAGTTTTACATCTGATGTTTGAGAACATTTAAAGGGTCCCTAACTTTATGCACTTTTTGTTTTATGTTTTGTTTCATTTTACTGAAATGTTCTGTAAAATGTCCTGTGGTGTAACTTACAGTACATTCACCGGCCACTTTATTAGGTACACCTTACTAGTACCGGGTTGGAGCCCCTCAGAGATTTTGCTCTATATTTACATGATGCAAATCTCCCGTTCCACCACATCCCAAATCTGCTCTATTGGATTGAGATCTAGTGACTGTGGAGGCTAATTGAGAACAGTGAACTCATTGTCATGTTCAAGACACCAGTCTGAGATGATTCACGCTTTATGACATGGCGCTAGGGATGGGTACAGAAACTCTGTACTTTATCGGTATTGGTGAAGTATCGATAAGCTCTGATGTTAACGGTTCTGCTATCGGTACTGGAGAATTATTGCTGAATAAACATTACTTACAGTAGCATCATTTAACTGACCAACCTTTTCTAATTCGTGATATTTGATATTCGTCTGCACAGTTAGCAATCTCACATGAGAAATGCTTGTGTTTCCGACGAGCGCGTCAAGTATAAAAGCCTTCACAGTTCTCGGCTGTGCGTGCGCACTCATAGCTCGCAACACAGACTCACGCTCACTCGTAAGCTTGCGGAGTGGAGCAAACTAGCTGTATTTCCTGAGTGGACAGTGACAATTCTCCGCCTCAAGGTTGGATGTGTTGTGTGTTCAGAGATGCTCTTCTCGGTTGTAACGAGTGCTTATTTGAATTACAGTTGCCTTTCTATCAGCTGGAACCAGTCTGGCCATTCTCCTCTTACCTCTGGCATAAACAAGGCATTTGCACCCACAGAACTGCCGCTCACTGGATATTCTCTCTTTGTCGGACCATTCTCAGAAAACCCTAGAGATGGTTGTGCGTGAAAATCCCAGCAGATCAGCAGTTTCTGAAATACTCAGACCAGCCCGTCTGACACCAACAACCATGCCACGTTCAAAGTCACTTAAATCACCTTTCTTCCACATTCCGATGCTCGGTTTGAACTTCAGCAGATCGTCTTGACCATGTCTACATGCCTAAATGCATTGAGTTGCTGCCATGTGACTGGCTAATTAGAAAATTGGGTTAAGGAGCAGTTGGACAGGTGTACCTAATAAAGTGGCCATTTAGAAACGCTACTCTTAATAATATACAGAAAACACACGTGTATCAAAAAAATGCAGAATCTGTTCATTAACAGATGTACAGTGTAAATCATGGAAATTAGACACCAGCAGAAGTCTATAGTGCATTTACACACTCATATGAACAGGAATGAAGCGAACTCTAATCTCTCCGAGCACCTCAACAGTTCAACTGTGCCCTTCAACAGTTGTCATTTGCTTCTTCAAATACCTTTGTCATTGAGGAGAGATTAAAAAAAAAGCCTCAAATGAATGCGAACAAAGGCACAGCAGAGGAGCAACACTGTGCAAATTGCCTGATGATGAGGTGGCTAATCCCACTGCTAGTTTAATTGATACTTAAAGGCCTGCTATCCGCTCTGAAGTGCTGAGAGGCTACAAACCGCCTCGGCCAAGGTGTGGTAACAGGGTGAGTAAAACTGCAAGCGAGATCTCCGTCTGCTAATGCTCTCGCCGCAGTCACAGCTCGCTCTGGCACGTTTGCACTCGTGCATTTTAGAGCCGTTTTAATCACTGTCTATTGTTTTGGGCTTGCTTTTTTCGCACCCCTGTGATACCTTAGACCTTGTCGCTTCGCTTTATACCAGTTGTCTCTGACGGTGTCTTCTCATTCGCAGGGCGGCATGAGTCCAGAGTGTTGTTGTGTGTTGACAGGCAAGAGCCGGCCACTGTTACCTGTTGAAGTTTGCATGCACGAATGAACACAGATGTTTCAGACACTGATAGAATTCGTTTTGAAGCAATGCACGTGGCTCGAGGTAAGTTTTGGGGTTCTTATATTATGCTTGAAGAGGTTTGCATTTTTCCAATTTAGTTTTTGTGATGCACAGGTCATCTTACGTTTCAAATGTCTAATTTTTCATGAAAAAGAGTGCAATTCCTTTTGTGGCCACTAGTTGCATGTTTGCTTTTTTATTTTTTATTTTTTTTTATATTATGCATTAGTAATTTACAAATACAGAAAAAACAGGCAACAAAGAAAATTCCAAAGATAATTAATTTAAAAAAAAAAAGAAAAAAAAGGAAGACATTCACAAGATGCCAAAAACAGATTCATAATAGCTTACAATAGACAGAGCTTTTACATTTTTTACAGCTTTGAGAGACTTCATTAACAGAGTAATTTCGTTGACAAATATCTTGTATAAAGGAGGAGATTTTGAAAGTCGACATTTGTGGATGAAGAATTTCCCATTTAAAATGATAAAATTAACAAAATTGTTAATTTGTTTATCACCATTTTCAAAATAACAAATAATTATTTTCTTTTGCATTCAATGTTATCAACATA
Organism: Danio rerio; assembly: GCF_052040795.2. Classification (NCBI taxonomy): domain Eukaryota; kingdom Metazoa; phylum Chordata; class Actinopteri; order Cypriniformes; family Danionidae; genus Danio; species Danio rerio. The sequence continues at coordinate 53,602,685 of NC_141029.1, read as the reverse complement.
TTGTTTTTAGCAGAATAATCAGAAAAATAGTCTTTCCAAAATAATTGCACACTCTGACAATCAACAAATAAGTGACATAAGGATTCCTCACTGTTTTTACAAAATGAACATTCTTTATATCTAAAAAATTTAGAAAGTAACAAAGGTTTATTTTATGTAAAATCTTTAAATGAATTTCTCTTACTTTATTTGAAATACAAAATTTGTATGGTAGCAGCCACGCTTTTCTCCAATTAACCTCCCATAATAACGAATTCCAATAAAATTTCCCTCTTGGAATAACTCTATTTTTATCACTAAATACTTGCCTAATGTCTTTGTTAGTACATTTTTTTAAAATATTTTTTTCCATTTATCAGGAAATTACATTCCTTATTTTCTATCTAATAACAAGTTAAATGACTGCACATTAAATTAAGAAGTCCCGATGGGATAGCTTTGATCACTGTTGAAAATTCTTTAAATTTAATAGGAAAATTGAACTTGATGAAAATGATTAATATGAATAGATCCTTAAAGATGAATTAAATAAATCACTTACATATACCAACCCATGTTCCAGCCATTTCTCCAAATATAAACTCTTTCCTTTAACAGTGATCAATTCATTATTCCAAATTTTCATTCTGTGAGGAGAAAAATTATGCACAAAGCAAAGTTTCCAAGCCAAGAGTGCCTGCTCAAGAAATTTAGATAATTTTACTGGTAATTTTGATGGTGAAAAATTGCAAGTCAAAAGAAAATTGAGACCACCCACCTTCTTAAAGATACTGTGTGGAATAAAAAACCATAATGAATCCGGGTCAATTGCACATTTTTTCATCCAATTAATTTTGAATGTATTGTTCATAACTATATAATCTAGTATCTTAAAACCTCCGTTGCATTTCTTCTCGGCCAATACTGAATTTTTCAGCTGTTGATGTTTGTTTTTCCAACAAAAATGTACTAATAATTTATTAATTTCTTTACCAACCAAATCAGGAATAAATAAAGATAGTCCTGGGAAAATAAATCTGGACAAGCCTTCTACTTTTGTTAATAAAATTCTACCTAAAAAAGAAAGATCTCTTCTTAACCAGTTGTCAAAAATCATTTTTGTTTTCTTAATTTTGTTGTTAAAATTAAGTTGCATGCTTGCTCAACTATGCGATCATATGGGAAATTACATCACCATTCACTTTTGGCTAGGGATGCTCTGATGAGGGGCCAAAGATCGAACTTTTTACATATCAGAACGTTCTGTGTTTTCAACAATACTGCAAGGTCATTAAAACCTGGTTGGAAATATTAGAGAAATAAAAAAAAGAAAAAATTATTTGTAACCTAAATATTTAATAATAGAACTTATTATAATATATTCATCGTAATGAACGGTAGTTTATGGAGCTATTTTCTTTTAGTAAAGAAGTAATGGATTTATAGATGTGCATGAAAACTTCTTATGCATGAAATATGCGCTCCGAACTTCATTGAGATGTTGAATTCTTCTTCCATCATTGCATTTTTAGTGATTTATTTTTTCTTACCAGATTTTTAAAATCTGTTTTATCTATTATTTTCTTTAAAGCTGCTTCTGACCAAGACATGTCCACAATAAATGGCTATAAGAGACATCTTTAGGGAATTATATGCAACTTCTTTAATTTATTCTCTTAGGTAAGGAGAGGTCTTAAGTGTCATACTTAGAGTAAAAATGCGCTGTATGCATTATAAAGCATCACAATCGGTACTTGGTTTTGGCCGATCACCATGACAAAGAATTGGTGCTCTGTATCACTGTATAACTATTTTTGGCTGCAAAGTTAACATCAAAATGTCCTCATTTGGTGAGTGTATAACTGTCAGTGTATACACAGATGAAATTTCTTGCATGCAGTGCAACCAAAGATGCAATATTTAAATGCAAAATGCATACAGGTACACATGAATGTTTCTATGCAGTAAACCTACACTTTAAGATATGGCTGAGTTATTTAAACCCAACTCTGGGTGTAATAAAGACTAACCCAACGTCTGTATTATTTTTTATACTAAATTAATAGAACCAAATTAACCATGGTTTGGATGAGTCCATATTTACCCGATTTGGGTTTGAATAACCCAGCATTTTTTAGAGTGTGCCGTCATAATTTCTGACAGATTGCTCTAGTAAACCTCAACAGACTGCAGACTTCTGATTGGTGTGGCTATTTCTGCAATAATTCTATACTTTTTCAAATAACTAAAGCTATTTGGGGTACATTTTATCCACATTGGCAAAACGCACCCCCAATGTTTCACTTGAAAAAGTCAAAGCAATTATGCAGCTTTGGCTGCAAAATAAACACCACAGTGTCCTCATTTGGTGAACGTACAAACGTCAGTGTATACACTGATGAAATGTCTTGAATGCAATGCAATCAAAGGTGCAATGTGTAAATGCAAAATGCATACAGGTACATTTGACATGAATGTGTCCATGCAGTAAACCTACACTCTAAACAAATGCTGGGTTATTTTAAGAATTTAAAGAAATTAAATGTAGAAAATTTAGCAAATTTATTTGAATCAAATTTAACCCAAGGGTTGGGTAAGTCCCTATTTACCCAATTTGGAGTTTAATAACCCAACATTTCTTAGAGTGTGCATGTCTGGCTTATGACAGATTGCTCAAATAAACCTCAGACCTCTGATTGGTGTGAC
>NC_141029.1:53517500-53590000 GCF_052040795.2 Danio rerio | reverse complement strand
TGCGCTTTAGGCACTCTATGGGCACGCTTTTTCTCAAAGTGACCTGATTGGTAGAATTTTTTTTCTTTACTCAAAAATGATTTTAGTGTATTTTAGATGTGGGTCAAGACTGGCCAAACTCACATGGCCCACTTATCAAATTTTTAAATCTGGGCCAAATACTATGTTTTTCATCTGGCCCAAATCTTGTGTGCCGCCTTAAAGACGGTGCCACCTCTGCCAAACCCGGGCCATGTTTGGCCACATGCTGTATGCCAGTGCCGGATGAATGCCTGCTGTGCCAGCTTTATGCCAAATCTGGGCCAGAATTCTTTGCTACTAGGGAGACTTGGTCCAATCATGTAAGGTAATTCACTGCAGCATGTGGGCCAAGCAAATGCTGACAGTGTGGGCCAGATCTAAGCCAGAGAAATTTCTGCTATGGGGGTATGTTCAAGCTTAAAAGTAACAATTAAACCCAACACAGGCTCTTTCTGAAAACGTAGCCCCGCGGATGTTTCTGGAGACTGCGAATTATGTAGCCGGAGGTACGTATGGCTGCATTTCATTTTTTTAAGCAAACGCTACAGGGGTGGTATGATACCGTTTCTTTTTGCGCTTACCAGCTGACTGCTTACCTCCGTGTGGAGGGCTTTCCTGTTTGGCCAGCTAGCTCGTCGTTTATGTCGGCGGACATGTGGCGCATGGAGGAGTTGACCAGGTTTATGTCCGGGGAAGAACGGTTCCAGAAATCAGGCAACACAAAAAAGTAACCAAAAAAAATTAAAATAAGTGAACAACAGAGTGAGAATGTGGTAAGATCCGAAAATGTGGTAAAAATCATACAAGGGCTTTTCTTTTTCTGGACGCTATTGTAAATCGTCGGTTGGGTTTAGGGAATAAGCGGGTGGGCGATAAAATTGGTTGGCTTTAGGGAAGGAGCATGGGTTGGTCGATTGGCCGGTCGCCCATTCAATCATTCAGCCAGTCAGACAGACGGTCACTCGACAGCAGCCTCTGGTGGGTTCACGCGAGAACAGCGGAGGTGCAAACGGCGCTCGCGAGAGACATTCAAGATAAGAAAAAGCGTACCCAGCGGCCTCTCGTAGATTCGCGAAAACAAAAACTGCAAAAATACTTACCTCCCGGTGCGTTTTTCGCTATCTTTAGAAACGTCCACAGGACTATGTTTTCAGAATGAGCCTGGGTTGGATAACCCCCTCAGCCCCCACCTCCCAATAGAAAAATATAAGGTTATGCTTTTGGTAATATTAGTTAACAAAAAATATTCATTCAATTATTCATTCATTTTCTTGTCGGCTTAGTCCCTTTATTAATCCGGGGTCGCCACAGCGGAATGAACTTATCCAGCAAGTTTTTACGCAGCGGATGCCCTTCCAGCCACAACCCATCTCTGGGAAACATCCACACACACATTCATACACTACGGACAATTTAGTCTACCTAATTCACCTGTACCACATGTCTTTGGACTGTGGGGGAAACTGGAGCTCCCGGAGGAAACCCACGCGAACATAGGGAGAACATGCAAACTCCACACAGAAACGCCAACTGAGCCGAGGTTCGAACCAGCGACCCAGTGACCTTCTTGCTATAAGGCGACAGCACTACCTACTGTGCCACTGCCTCGCCACAAAGATTATAATGATCAAATATGCTTCTGTTTATTAATCGTATAATGTTAATCTCAACTTTGTACTAATACATTTTTATATCAAAAAGTAATATCTTATTCAGTGCACCATCAATTAATATGACATGTACCTTATAACATATACCTTAACTAACAATAATATTAAGAATAAATAAACTAGAAAGCAAAAAAGTAAACAACAGTTCTGTCTGGTTCTTGGATCTGATTGGCTGATAGCGGTGAGATATTCTGCCAATAACATCACTCGTCCAGCCTCTTCACCCTTGTGTATTACTTTGCCCACATATGGCAACATGCAGAGGACGCTCTACAGTTTGACAAATATTGCAGCTGTTAGACAACATAATGTACTTATGAGGCTTTTTTTTAGTTGAGAATGTAGTTGTTTAGATTGCAACTACGCAGTTTAATTATAAGGATAGTGCCTATTTTAAATATTTATAATTTCTGAGAGATGGCCATTAGCCTCCCATACTGAGCAGGCCAAAGACGGTTGACGTTGTTTATCCACAAGATGGCAACAGAGATCGCATATTAAGCCCTAAAAAGATTAAAACTAACTACCGCAGATCAGATCATTATTAAACAGGTAAGAGATCTTCTAAGTCGACCTCTATCTTTTGTATGTTGCAGTGCTGTATTTACACCATAGTAATTGTGTGTTGAGTGTGAGATGGGACTTGCATTTTAGGAATGTGTTTATTTTGTGTTGGCCTCTATTTGTATAACCAAAATGTGACTTTCTTTGAGTTACTTTTTAGTTGGAAATATGTCTCCTGTTTTCGCTACTGCAGACTAGTTCAGATAGCAGAAAGAAGGGGCTAATAATTAAGTCCTTAAAATGGTATTTAAAAATTAAAAACCGCTTTTATTCTAGCCGAAATAAAAGAAAAAAGACTTTCTCCAGAAAAAAAATATTATCAGACATACAGTGGAAATTTCCTTGCTCTCTTAAACATCATTTGGGAAGTGTAAAAAAAATAAATTCAAAGGGGGGCTAATAATTCTAATAATTAATATAATGATTAAAATTATATATATATATATATATATATATATATATATATATATATATATATATATATATATATATTAATAAACCAATGATACAAAAATAATAATAAAAAATGACACAGCAGTCAGCTTTTTTTCTTGTTTTTTCTTGTAAGTTTTTAATTGAAAGTTGTAACTTTTTTTTGAGTAAGGTTCATGCTTAAAAGCCAAAGAAATCACCTGTGCTGAAAGTGAGCTGCAACTGAGATACATTAACAATTACGGTATTATATTGTAATATACAGTTACTAGCCACTTTCACACATACAGACCTTTCCGGGAAAGGTTGTATGTGTGAACAGGTCCTTTTTGAAAATACCGGTAAATTCGTTCTGGCTATTTTCCGGAAAGAGAAGTTGTAACATTACCGGCAATTTGCCGGAATGCTGCGCTGTGTGAATGCAGAAGGAAGATTCCCGTAATAAGCGCGTGCACGTCTAGAACGTGCTGACGTAAGACTTCTGCTTTAGCCAATCACAACAGTCAGACGCATTTACGTCCGCGCGGTTTGTGAGAATAAAAGCCTTTGAATATTTTTCCAGACACATTTAGCTGCTAGAAGTTAGTCAGATCACGTTTATATGTTCTTCTTAATGCCAACTGTGTAAATAATCATCGATGAGATGCTCATGATAAGCCGTTGTTTGTTTACCTTTAAGCTTTGCATGTGCCTGTGAAACAGCCTGTGAGCGCCTGCACACGCACATATTATGAACATCTCGACATGCGAAAGTGATCCTGCGAAAGTTGTTCACAATATTGATCATCAAAAGAGTTTGTAATTTAGTCAAATGTTTACAAATACAAGCGCAGCCGTTTAAAGCTCATTTGTGGTGAATGATGTCAGAATTTACCGGTATTTTGGTATGGATGTGTGAATGCTCTTTTCCGGGAAATTTCCATAACTTCCTCGCCTGTGTGAACAGCGCTTTTTTTGTATATACCGGTAAAGTCGTTCCGTACATTTTCCAGATATTTACCCCTTATCACTGTGTGAAAGGGGCTACTATAATACAATTTCTGTCTCTTAATATAAATTATTATTATTATTAATGGGGTTTGCCATAGGCAAGGGGGTTGCAGCCTACATGAGAACATACCCTGAAAAGGGGTATAAGTTGTACCCCTGGGGTGCTAGGACGTCCCAAATGGGTCCCCATTGACTTTACATTGCCCATTGACTCCCATTCATTTCTTGACTTACATGTCAATCACAGTACATAGCAGTGTCATACAGACTCAGGGGTGGGCTTATTTGACTCAGGCAACCAATCAGCATCTCAATATGATATTTAAGCTCTCAAGCCACGCCCCCAAACCATTTAAAGACCCTTAATAACTGCCCCATTGACTTAACATGGGGTGGGACGTCCCATTGCACATCCCATTGACTTCCATTATAAATGTCACACATCAATAACATTACATAGGAGTGTCATAGAGACATGGGGGTGGGCTCATTTAACTCAGACAACCAATCAGCATCACAATATGATAATAAAGCTCACAAGCCACGCCCCCAAATTGGTCCCATAGACTTCTATTATAATAGGGCTGGATGCATATCTTTGCTTAGCAGTGTCCTATTGACTTGTGGGATGGCTCATCTGACTCAGACAACCAATGAGCATCTCAATATGGTAATGAAGTTCACAAGCCACGCCCCCAAACTGGTCCCATAGACTGCCATTATAACAGCCCTACATGCATATCTTTGCTTAGCAGTGTCCTATTGACTTGGGGGATGGCTCATCTGACTCAGACAACCAATGAGCATCTCAATATGATAATGAAGCTCACAAGCCACGCCCCCAAACTGGTCCCATAGACTGCCATTATAACTGGCCTACATGCATATCTTTGCTTAGCAGTGTCCTACTGACTTGGGGGATGGCTCATTTGACTCAGACAACCAATGAGCTTTTCAATATGATAATGAAGCTCACAAGCCACGCCCCCAAACTGGTCCCATAGACTGCCATTGTAACTGGTCTACATGCATATCTTTGCTTAGCAGTGTCCTATTGACTTGGGGGTTGGCTCATCTGACTAAGACAACCAATGAGCATCTCAATATGATAATGAAGCTCACAAGCCACGCCCCCAAACTGGTCCCATAGACTGCCATTATAACTGGCCTACATGCATATCTTTGCTTAGGAGTGTCCTGTTGACTTGGGGTTTGGCTCATTTGACTTGGACAGCCAACCACATTCAAGTTCACTCTGTAACCTCGCCCATAGCAACAAAACAGAGTACCGTAGCAACCATTCATCAACAGCTATATCTTAGCATCGGAACATCGTAGAGACTTGGGGATTGGCTCGTTTGACTCATGCTAGCAAACGGAACTTCCTATATGCTACACATGCTAGCAGTGACTAGCTACATGCTAATATTGACTAGCCAAGTACTGTAACTTGCTATAAATGATTACTAAGTATAAATATTTCATCAGGCATGTATGTGAGGCTTGCCTAGTAACCACCCAGGGTACCCTAGCAACCGCCTAGCAACCACCCAAATTACCCTAGCAACCGCCTAGCAACCACCTAGCAACCGCCTAGTAACGCCTTAGTAAGGCCCTAGCGACCACTCAGGACACCCTAGCAACCGCCTAGCAATGCCTTAGCAACCACTCAGAATACCCTAGCAACCACCTAGCAACACCTTAGCAACCACCTAGCAACCACTTAGAACACCTTAGCAACCGCCTAGCAACACCTTGGCAACCACCTAGCAACCACGCACAACACCCTAGCAACCATTTACATTACCCTAGCAACCCCATAAACACATGAATTTGACCATTTCTTACCTTTCCACTGCTATTGCCCAGTTTAGTACCATTTTTTACCCCATCGATTTGCCACGCAAACCCCATTCACATTTCCTTTAGGAAATGTACAATTCTAGTTATTCTTCTTCTTCCTTCTTCCGTACCATTTTTCGGCGCGTAACTAGTCCCGCAGCTTTCGTCCCAGACCCTTGAAAGTGGGCTCAAATCGTGCGGTCTTATCGGGAATGGTGTGCTATGACTTTTATAAGGGGTGGGGGGTTTTTTGGCCCCGCAGGGGCCAAAAAACCCCCCCAAAAATCCCATAGACTTAACATTGAGCCGAACTTTGACGACTCGCAGCACCGCGTGTGAATTTCATAGAAATATGTGATTCACAGCATCTGTAGAGGGTTGCAGCCTAAGTGAGAACATACCTTGCAAGGGGGTAAAAGTTGCACCCCTGGGGCTCTAGGACGTCCCAAAGTGCTCCCATTGACTTACATTGGCCCCATTGACTCCCATTCATTTTTCTAGAAGAGCACTAACGCCCCCGCGAAATGGGACGACCTTTAAAGCGTTATAGCGCCAAGTGTGAAATTCGTAGACATATGGGATTCGCAACATCTGTAGGGGGTTGCAGCCTGTATGAGAACATACCCCCAAAGGGAGTATAAGTTGTACCCCTGGGGTGCTAGGACGTCCCAAAGGGGTCCCCATTGACTTTACATGGCCCATTGACTCCCATTCATTTCTTGACTCACATGTCAATCACATTACATAGCAGTGTCATACAGACTTGGGGGTTGCCTTACTTGACTGAGGCAACCAATCAGCATCTCAATATGATTTTGAAGCTCACAAGCCACGCCCCCCCAAACCATTTAAAGACCCTTAATAACTGCCCCATTGACTTAACATGGGGTGGGATGTCCCATTGCACATCCCATTGACTTCCATTATAAAGGTCACACATCTATAACATTACATAGGAGTGTCATAGAGACATGGGGGTGGGCTCATTTGACTCAGGCAACCAATCAGCATCACTATATGATAATAAAGCTCACAAGCCACGCCCCCAAATTGGTCCCATAGACTTCTATTATAATAGGGCTGGATGCATATCTTTGCTTAGCAGTGTCCTATTGACTTGTGGGATGGCTCATCTGACTCAGACAACCAATGAGCATCTCAATATGGTAATGAAGTTCACAAGCCACGCCCCCAAACTGGTCCCATAGACTGCCATTATAACAGCCCTACATGCATATCTTTGCTTAGCAGTGTCCTATTGACTTGGGGGATGGCTCATCTGACTCAGACAACCAATGACCATCTCAATATGATAATGAAGCTTACAAGCCACGCCCCCAAACTGGTCCCATAGACTGCCATTATAACTGGCCTACATGCATATCTTTGCTTAGCAGTGTCCTATTGACTTGGGGTTTGGCTCATTTGACTTGGACAGCCAACCACATTCAAATTCACTCTGCAACCTCGCCCATAGCAACAAAACAGAGTACCCTAGCAACCATTCATCAACAGCTATATCTCAGCATCGGAACATCGTAGAGACTTGGTGATTGACTCGTTTCACTCATGCTAGCAAACGCAACTTCCTATATGCTACACATGCTAGCAGTGACTAGCTACATGCTAATATTGACTAGCCAAGTACTGTAACTTGCTAGAAATGCTTACTAAGTTCAAATATTTCATCAGGCATGTATGTGAGGCTTGCCTAGTAACCACCCAGGGTACCCTAGCAACTGCCTAGCAACCACCCAAATTACCCTAGCAACCGCCTAGCAACCACCTAGCAACCGCCTAGTAACGCCTTAGTAAGGGCCTAGCGACCACTCAGGACACCCTAGCAACCGCCTAGCAACGCCTTAGCAACCACTCAGAATACCCTAGCAACCACCTAGCAACACCTTAGCAACCGCCTAGCAACACCTTAGCAACCGCCTAGCAACCACTCAGGGCACCATAGCACTGTTGCTAGCATGATGCTAGCAACTCGATTAGCATGTTGATAGCATGATGCTAACATGATTAGCATGTAGCTAGCATGATGCTAATCGTGTTAGCATGATGCTAGCAACTCAATTAGCATATTGATAGCATGATGCTAACACAATTAGCATCATGCTAGCTACATGCTAATCATATTAGCATAATGCTAGCAAGTCGATTAGCATGTTGCTAGCATGATGCTAACACGATTAGCATCATGCTAGCTACAAGCTAATTATGTTAGCATGATGCTAGCAACTCGATTAGCATGTTGTTAACATGATTAGCATCATGCTAGCTACCTGCTAATCATATTAGCATGATGCTAGCAAGTCGATTAGCATGTTGCTAGCATGATGCTAACACGATTAGCATCATGCTAGCTACATGCTAATCATGTTAGCATCATGCTAGCAACTCGATTAGCATGTTGCTAGCGTGATGTTAACACAATTAGCATCATGCTAGCTGCATGCTAATCATGTTAGCACGATGCTAGCAACTCGATTAGCATGTTGTTCTATTGCCCAGTTTAGTACCATTTTGTACCCCATCGATTTGCCACGCAAACCCCATTCACATTTCCTTTAGGAAATGTACAATTCTAGTTATTATTATTATAGTGCTGAATCATTGCAGTTGAATAGTATTCAATAATGAACACAATATATTGTGAATTCTTATTAAAAATGTTTATTAAAAAACATTTAAAAAATGATGTTTATGACTGTCACATAAGTAAAATATCTGCTAATGTGGAAAGGTAAAAAAAATTACCTGTATAAGCTATAACACTATAAAACTAATACATATATATTTTTGTTTATTTATTACTCTTTTATAATTATTATTTTTCCAAAGAATCTTTTGTTTTAAGAGAAGACAAAAAACTAATTATTATAAATGTTTTTTTCTTGATTCATTCATAAACCCCACGTAAATATTTGAATTTTACTTAAAAATTAAAGTGTATACCTTAAATAATATTAATAATAATAATGTATAATATAGCTACTGCTACTATATACTGCTTAAAAAAATAAGGGAACACTTAAACAACACAATGTTGCTTCCAGTGTTCTCTTTATTTTTTGAACAGTATATAGTAGCAGTGTATATATATATATATATATATATATATATATATATATATATATATATATATATATATATATATATATATATATATACTGTATGTATATATATATATATATATATATATATATATATATATATAAATATATATATATATATATATATATATATATATATATATATATATATATATATATATATATATACAGTTGAATTCAGAATTATAAAGTTTTTTTTTATTTATTTTTTTATTTCCCAAATGATATTTAACAGAGCAAGGAAATTGCAAGGAGTATGCCTGATAATATTGTTTCTTCTCGGGAAAGACTTTTTTTGTTTTATTTCAGATAGAATAAAAGCAGTTTTTATTTTTTAAACACCATTTTAATGACAATATTATTAGCCTCTTTAAGCTATCAATTTTTTTTTGATCGATCTGCCTAGTTAACCTAATTAGTTAAGCCTTTAAATGCCATTTTAAGCTGCATAGAAGTGTCTTGAAAAATATCTAGTCAAATATTATTTACTTTCATTAAGGCAGAGATAAAAGAAATCAGTTATTAGAAATGAGTTATTAAAACTATTATGATCACAAATGAGTTGAAGAAATCCACTCTCCGTTAAACAGAAATTGGGGAAAAAATAAACAGGAAGGCAAATAATTCTGATATTATTCTTATTTTAATTGAAATAGAAAAACATTTAAATGTAAAAAAAAAAAAAGAAATAAAGAAAAAAAAGTTAAATGTTTGTGTTTTCTGTCATAACTATATCTGCTAATGTATGGGGTTAGCAGTATCAGAAATACACATTTACTTTATTCTTTTCTCCATCTCCAGTGGCTGACATATTTTATTTAATATTTTTAAATGTTGCTTCTCAGGTAATTATATTTTAATTTGTATCATTTTTTTCCCCTGCAGCATGCCACAAGCCCACACATACACACACACACTCAGCTGAAGTGGCCATGCGGCATTAGAAATGTCATGCATCAATTTTGCATCAATCCAAGAGAGTGAGAGTGTATAGAGAGGGTCATGGCGTCCGCAGGTAAATCCGGCCCCTTCACTCGGCTGACAAGCAGAACATCCGTGACACCTGAGCAGGAGACCTAAAAGGACATCAATAATGAGAGGTGTGGGAGTGCATCTCCAGAGACGACACAGGCCCTGAGTCTGTCGTCTGCACACACACACCAGCTAATAAGGGTTTAAAAGCCACAACTGTCCACACAGCCCACGCCAAACCCACCGGCCGGCTTTCTCTTCCAAACAGCTGCCTGATGCTTTCTGACAGGCCTCAGCTGTGTCCACTGGGGCTCACGCCGGTCAGCGGGTATATCAGCATCAAACAATGCAAACCGCACTTATTATTCAGCTTATTGGGCAATGCTGAAGGACAGTCTTTAGTGTGGTTGACTTCTGCTTCATTTGACTATCTGTAAATGATTAGGAAAACAAATGGCAGCAAACTTGTGCATGATGTATGTTTAACTAATATGTTTAAGGTACATTATGGACCTGAACTAAAATGTATCTTTAAAGTACAATATGGACCCTTTAGGATCTAACAAATACAATATGTTTAAGGCATAATATTGACCTTTCATAAAATAATAATATGTATCTTCAAGGTGCAAGATGGAACTAATATGTATGTTTACGGTCAATATGGCTCCTTTTGGAACTAAATGTGTCTTTAGGTAAAATATGTACCATTTAGGAACTAAATGTGTCTTTAGGTACAGTATAGCCCCTTTAGGAACTAAATGTGTCTTTAGGTATAAAATGGACCCTTTAGGAACTAAATGAGTCTTTAGGTACAATATGGACCCTTTATGAACTAAATGTGTCTTTAGGTACAATATGGACCCTTTAGGAACTAAATCTGTCTTTAGGTACAATATGGACCTTTTAGGAACTTAATGTGTCTTTAGGTACAATATGGACCTTTTAGGAACTAAATGTGTCTTTAGGTACAATATGGACCCTTTAGGAACTAAATGTGTCTTTAGGTACCATATGGACCCTTTAGGAACTAAATGTGTCTTTAGGTATCATATGGACCCTTTAGGAACTAAATGTGCCTTTAGGTACAATATGGACCCTTTAGGAACTAAATGTGTCTTTAGGTACCATATGGACCCTTTAGGAACTAAATGTGTCTTTAGGTACAATATGGACCCTTTAGGAACTAAATGTGCCTTTAGGTACAATATGGACCCTTTAGGAACTAAATGTGTCTTTAGGTACCATATGGACCCTTTAGGAACTAAATGTGTCTTTAGGTACAATATGGAACTTTTAGGAACTAAATGTGTCTTTAGGTACAAAATGTACCCTTTAGGAACTAAATGTGCCTTTAGGTACAATATGGACCCTTTAGGAACTAAATGTGCCTTTAGGTACAATATGGACCCTTTAGGAACTAAATGTGTCTTTAGGTACCATATGGACCCTTTAGGAACTAAATGTGTCTTTAGGTACAATATGGACATTTTAGGAACTAAATGTGTCTTTAGGTACAATATGGACCCTTTAGGAACTAAATGTGCCTTAAGGTACAAAATGTACCCTTTAGGAACTAAATGTGTCTTTAGGTACAATATGGACCCTTTAGGAACTAAATGTGTCTTTAGATACAATATGGACCCTTTAGGAACTAAATGTGTCTTTAGGTACAGTATGGCCCCTTTAGCAACTAAAATGTATGTTTAAGGTGAAATATAATCCCTTTAGGAACAAAAATTGTATTTAGGAACAATATGGACCCTTTAGGAACTAAAATATATGTTTACAGTACAGTATGGACCTTTTAGAGACTAAATGTGTCTTAAGGTACAATGTGGACCCTTTAGAAACTAAAATGTATATTTAAGGTACAGTATGGACCTTTTAGGAACTAAAAGTTTCTTTTGGTACAATATGGACTCTTTAGGACCTAAAATGTATGTTCAAGATACAAAATGGACCCTTTAGGAACTAATATCTCTTTAATGGACAACATGGATCTTTTAGGAACTGCAGTGTATATTTAAGATATAATATAAACCTTTAGAAAATATGTATCTTTATAGTGCAAGATGGTCCCTTAAGGAACTAATATATGTTTAAGGTACAATATGGACCTTATAGGAACCAATATGTATCTTTACAACATGGACCCTTAAATATTAAATATAAATTTAAGGCATAATATAGACCCTTTAAGAACTTAATGCATGTTTGAGGTACAAAATGCATCATTTCAGAACTAAAATGTATGTTTAAGATACATTATGAACCTTTTAGGAACTAAATGTGTCTTTAGGTACAATGTGGACCCTTTAGGAACCAATAATTATCTTTCGAATATGGACCCTTTGGGAAGTAAATATACATTGATTTAAGGCACAGTATTGACCCTTTAGGAACTAAAATGTATATTCAAGGTACAGTATGGACCTTTTAGGAACTAAATGTTTCTTTTGGTACAACATGGACTCATTAGGAACTAAAATGTATGTTCAAGGTACAACATAGACCCTTTAGAAACGAATATGTCATAAGGTACAACATGGACCTTTTAGGAACTGCAAGGCATATTTAAGATACAATATAATCCTTTAGAAAATATGTATCTTTAAGGTGCAAGGTGGTCCCTTTAAGAACTACTCTACAATTAAGGTAGAATATGAACCCTTTAGGAACCAATATGTATCTTTACAAAAATGGACCTTTAGGAACTTAATATAAGTCTAAGGGACAATATAGACCCTTTAGGAACTAAATATAAATGTATGGCACCATATGGACCCTTTAGGAACTTAATATGTGTTTAAGGTACAATATGAACCATTTTGGAACTAAATGCATCTTTAAGTACAATATAGACCCTTTAGGAACTATATGTTCAAGGTACAATACAGAGCCTTTAGGTATTAATAAAAGTGTACTTTATAAATGTGCTCGAGTGACAGCTTCTTGTACCTTTATTTCTGAGAGTGAAATTCTCTAGCTATTAATTATTGCCTAGTTGCTTTTCACCCACCCTACAGAGCCCAGGTGTTGATTAGAACGGGCCCTCAAAATATTCTCCCAATCCAACAAAGAAGCACGTCATATTTCAGCTTGACTTCTTCATATGTATTTCATCTGGCATCTGGCAAACAACTTATAAATAACTCAAGGGCCATCTTAAATGCATTCCCATGAAATTTTTAGTGACACTGTAATGTAAGCCACTACCTGTCATGAATCGCAAATAACCTCGTGTTTGGCCTGTTGTCCATCAGCTCTCCGTCTTCCTCTTATTTTCTCCAAAGAAAGCAATCTCTTCTGACTGGGGCGGCCGTTCCTTGTCCCCGGATCCAGGCTGGCAATAATTTCGTTGTCATTTCGCTGTGCGGTGACCACATCATTGATGTGACAGTGCCGGGCATTAGGTAAAGTCCCCAGACTAGTGCTCACTTACAGAAGCTGCCTCGATCTGTCGTTGACGGTGATTAGATTAGACCCGGCTGGCAAACACGTTCCTTAGCGACAGGACTTCTTGATTTGCGAGGTCCTTAACCAACCTTCGGAAACTTTTAATACGTGATTTTCAGAAAATAATAAGGATTTGTCCTTGATTTAGATCGCATCTTATTTGGCATGTTCATCTATGATGAAAAAAAGAAGCTTTACAAGCAATAACAAAGAAGTGGCAAGTAACACATTTAATTAAATACTACATTTTCAAATGAGAAAACCTGAATCATTTTTTTTTTTTTGGAGAAATGCACCAACAATAGGCATTGCATTACTAATTATCGCAGGGGTTTTTACTCTTGCATTTCTGCATTTGGCGGGCGTTTTTATCCAAAGTAACTGAGGTGTATAAAATGGCAACTCATACATGCCTTGGTAATCATACCCATGACCTTGGTAGTTTTTTAATAATAATAATTTATTGTTTGCATTGTCAATTGTTGGCTTTCATCCAAAGTAACCTGTTGTATTATAGGAATATAGTTTGCCAATGCATTCCCTGGTAATCAAACCCATAACCTTGGTGTTGATCATTTTCCAGTTTTAATATTTCAGTCATGGCATTGTTGCGATTTACTGTAGGTTGCATTGGATGCATCATGTTGCATGCAGCACATTTATTCAAAGGAAATTAAACTGTATTAGAGGTTTACAGTTTGTCAGCTCATTCTTTCCCTGGGAATTGAACCCGTGACCTTGTTCATTTTCCAGTAATAATAATTTATTGTTTGCATTGTCAGTTGTTGACTTTTATCCAAAGTGGCTTATTGCATTACAGGAATATAGTTTGTCAATGCATTCTCAGCCAACCAAGCCCATAACCTCGGTGTTGATCATTTTCCAGTTTTAATATTTCAGCCATGGCATTTATTGCGATTTTTAGGTTGCAATGGCTGCATCATGTTTAACTTTACACAACTAACAAATGATGTATCATCTACATTTGCAATTTTATTTTTAATTTACATTCATGCAGTTTGCAGACACCTTTATTTAAGGTGACATCGATTGTATAACACATACATTTGATCTTTTTTTTTTTTTTTTTTGGCGTTCCTTGAGATTCAAACCCATGACCTTGATACTGCTGGTTTTACAGTAATCATATTTAGTCTTTGTTATTGTCTTGATTTAAGTTGCATTAGATACTGGTCTGATGTGTCACTTGTCATCTAGGTTAAACGTTGGCATTAAGCAGCTAATGAATGCCGTGTTGAAAATTCAGTGAGATCTTTAGTATCTAATTTTTATACTCTTATCCAAAGCAAGTTAGGCTGTATTAAAGGTATAGAGTTTGTCAGCTCATGCATTTCCTGGAAATCAAACCCATGACCCTGGTAGTTTTCTGGTAATAATAATAATTTATGGTTTGTATTGTCAGTTCTTGGCTTTCCTCAAAAAAATAAAAAATAAATAAAAAAACTAATTGCATTATAGTTTGTTCTTTAATGCATCCTCTGGGAATTAAATCCAAAACCCTGGTGTTGATCATTTTCCAGGTTTAATATTTTAGTCATGGTGTTGTTTCAATTTACTGTAGGTTGCATTGAATGCATCGCATTGCATGCAACATTTTATCCAAAGCAACTGGGGGCAGCACGGTGGTTGCTGGTTCCCTGGTTCGAGCCCTGGTTGGACCAGCATTTCTGTTAGGAGCTTGCATTTTCTCCCCATGTTGGTGTGGGTTTCCTCCAGTTTTTCCAGTCCAAAGACATGCCATATATGTGAATTGCATGAACTAATTTAGCCGCAATATATGAGTGTGTGTGTGAATGAGTGTATATGGGTGTTTCCCAATATTGGGTTTTGGCTGGAAGGGCATCCACTGTGTAAAACTTATGCTGGAAAAGTTGGCGGTTCATTCTGTGGTGGTGACTTCTGATAAATAAGGAACTAAGCTGAAGAAAAATGAATAAATGACTGTATTAGAAGTATACAGTTTGTCAGTTCATTCTTTCTCTGGGAATTGAACCCCTGACCTTGGTGCTGATGGTTTCCCATTAATAATATTTTGTCCTTGGCATTGTCTTAATTTAGGTTGTTTGGATGCATTGTTTGTGTCTAATCTTTGGCTTGTTCGTCTAGGCTGATGTTGGCAGTGCACAGTTAATAAAGAATCTGACCCGACCTCCAGATTGATGCCACCTATACAAGCTGTTTACGCAGCTGTTCCTTCACAACAGGACTTCTTGATTTGGATGATCCTCAATGAAATATTTAAGAGTGCATGCTTCTATCCAAAGCAAATGAACTGCATTGGATGTATGCATTAATAGGGAATCAATCCCATGATGATTTTTCAGTAATACTATTGTATCCATGGCATTTTCTTGATTTAAAGTGCATTGTGTTATACTCCTATGCTTGGCTTTTTTATCTAGGTGGATGTTGGCCGCGCACAAATAACGAATGCTGAGCTGAGAATTCTTTAGTATGTGATTTTAACACACTTGCCCTTTTGGCAGATGCTTAAATCCAAAGCAAGATTGCTCTTAGGGTGCCTAGTTTATCAGTTCAAGCTGTTTCTGGGAATCGAACCCATGACCTCGATGTTGATGGTTTTCTGATAATAGTAGTTTATCCTTTAGATTTAGGTTGCATCACAAGTATTGTTGCAGTCTGATGTTTGGCTGGTGCACAACTAATAAAGGATCTGTGACCCGATGTGCAGATTGATGCCATCTATTCAAGCTGTTTTCACAGATGTTCATTAATGATAGACTTCTTGATTTGTTTGATCAGCCTCACAGATTCTCAATGGGATTTAGATCAGGACTCTGGCTGAGCCACTTCAAAATGGTAATACATATATACACTTTAAAAAACACAACAGTCAACTTTATCAAATGAAATGAGTGTAGTTAACTCAAGATTTACTGAAAGTCAATTCTACTCAGTTGAAAAGAGTTCTGAACTCAGTGTTGAAGGTAATGAGTTAAATAAATCCCCCATTACTTCAACTTCATTCGAGTAATGTCACAATACTCGCATAGATTCCTTTTTAAACTCAAATGGTTTGTAGTTATTGGTTTCCTCAAACTTTTTCAGTTGCCTTAAAGGTGCAGTAGGTGATTGTCTTCAGAAACATTTTTTGTGGTGCTGGTTGAAAATCTCTTCACAGTATAATAGTAATGATTAAAGTAAATGATCTAAATGTATTCATATGTATTTTTATATTTTGGGTAAGGCATAAAACAAAAAAAATGTTCATCAAATTAAATAGAGTCGGGCCGACATGTCTCATAATTCCGATAAGTAGCCCAAACTGTCTGTCTGTTCACGAGAGAGCATGTGCACAATCTGTAAAAACATGCTGAATTAAAACATTTTAAAAACCTGAACCAATATTGGAGTTACCTTTGCACACTGGAGAAAGGAAGACAATGGCTGAAGGATTTCTCTTTGACAGGTAATGTTCTGTTTTAAAACTGTTTTAGCTTCACGCAAAGCTGATGTAACGTTAGATTATGTTGTTACAAATGGGTTATATATTCACAGAAATGTTGTTCAGCCACTAAAATCTTTTGGTGAAAGATTGATAAGACTATTCTCAGTTTCATAAGGGACCTTTTGCAGCATCGATAATGTAGATTTTAATTAGTTTAATAACAAAATAAACAAGTAAGTAGCACTATTCCGCTTAGTCTCTCCCTATATAGGTAGTAGGTAGTGCTGTCGCCTCACAGCAAGAATGTCGCTGGGTTGCTGGTTCGAACCTCGGCTCAGTTGGCGTTTCTGTGTGGAGTTTGCATGTTCTCCCTGCCTTCGCAGGGTGCTCCGGTTTCCCCCACAGTCCAAAGACATGCGGTACAGGTGAATTGGGTAGGCTAAATTGTCCATAGTGTATGAGTGTGTGTGTGGATGTTTCCCAGAGATGGGTTGCGGCTGGAAGGGCATCCGCTGCGTAAAAACTTGCTGGATAAGTTGGCGGTTCATTCCGCTGTGGCAACCCCAGATTAATAAAGGGACTAAGCCGACAAGAAAATGAATGAATGAATGAAATCGCATGTCAGTTTGGCTTGCACGCCGCCGGACAAGCACTAGTCGCTTTTAACGCATGAGAGAGGGTTCTTTGGCTGTGCTAGTGTTTCAGGAGGCGTGGCTCTAGACGGCAGGGAAGGGACTGTGATTCAAAGATTTATGCTGTTAGCATTGTGGAAGATCACCTACTGCACCTTAACTTGTTGAGTTTTACAGTACTCAGTTGGTTTGAGTTCTCTTTATTGGGTTTTACTGTGCTCAAATTGCTTCATTTACTCAAATAGGTTAAGTTCACAGTACTCATTAGGATTAGTTTTGAAACTTAAATGGCTTGTTGCAGTCGGTTTCCTCAAGCGGTTTGAGTTACCTTAACTTTTTAGGTTTTACAGTGTACAAGCTTTTTTTAAAGATGTTTATTAACGTTAGGATTAATGTTGCTTGATCAGCCTCAGAGTTTGAACAGGTTTTATGCATTTGGCAGACACTTTTATCTAACAATTTAGATTGATACGTGCATCCTCTGTGAATTGAACACATGATCTTATTGTTGCAAGCTTTACTGTTTGAGATATAGAAATGCATTCATTTGTTGAATGATTTTAATATTTTGTCCTTGGGCATTGTCTTGATTAAGGTTGCATTGTGTTTTGCTCTTATGTTTGGCTTGTTTATCTAGGTGGATGTTGGCAGCGCACAAATAACGAATGCTGAGCTGAGAATTCTTTAGTATGTGATTTTAACACACTTGCGCTTTTGGCAGATGCTTAAATCCAAAACAAGTTAGATTGCACTTAAGGTGCCTAGTTTATCAGTTCAAGCTGTTCCTGGGAATGGAACCCATGATCTTGGTGTTGATGGTTTTCTGGTAATAACAGTTTATCCTTGGCATTGTCTGGATTTAGGTTGCATCACAAGTATTGTTTCAGTCTGATGTTTGGCTGGTGCACAACTAATAAAGGATCTGTGACCCGACGTGCAGATTGATGCCATCTATACAAGCTGTTTTGCACAGATGTTCATTAATGACAAACTTCTTGATTTGTTTGATCAGCCTCACAGAACTTTAGCATGTGATTTTATGCATCTAATTGTTTTAGAGATGGACAATTTATCAGTTTATGCATCCCCTGTGAATTGAACACATTATTATTATTTTTTAGGGGCTTTTCACCTTTATTTGGAAAGGACAGTAGAGATTGAAGACAGGAAAGTATTGGGAGCAGAGAGAGGGGAAGAGTCTGCAAAGGACCCCGAGCCGGGAATCGAACTCGGATCGCTGTTAGCACCATGGTGCTATATGTTGGTGCACTTAACCACTAGGCTATCGGCGCCGACTGAATTGAACACATGATCTTATTATTGCATGCTTTACTGTTTGAGATATAAAAATGCAATCATTTGTTGAATGATTTTAATATTTTGTTCGTGGGCATTGTCTTGATTTAGGAAGCACTGGATACCATGTTTGACTTGTTCACTAGTTAGATTTGTGCATCACACAACAAATGCAAAACTGCAGTCCAGCTTTGGATTGTATTCAAGTTTGGGAGTCTAACCCATGACCGTAATGTTGATGATTTATTTAGATTAAATATTTAGTTATTAGTAGAGCTGCACAGTATTGTGAGAATATGCCATTTTGCTGTTAAATATTGCAATATCGGTTTAACATTTCCCTACATAAAAACAATTTTAATGGCTTTTTAAGGGTGCAGTATGTAAGTTTGAAACACAGTGGTTGAACTAGGTATTGCACCCCTGGTTCAAAACACACGCAGGTTGCCAGATTAACAACATCAACAGCGTGCCTAACTATGGAGCCTAAAGGCTAATTTAAGTAATGCTCTAAATAAAAGCAACGGCACACGATAGAAGGAATATTTTTCATATTAAAAGGACTTTTTGTCCGAGCCAACACCTGAAATATATGTTTTAAATGCGGCTGAACGGCAGAAAACTGACAATGATAAATTTGGTTGCTCGTGATGCATTATTTTTTGCATGTTCATAGGACTAGGTCGCTAAATGAAATTATATTGAATCGCCATAATTTATGTCAAAAACAATGATAAGCTCTGGACTTCTCTCTGGACTTAATCTAAGAGCCAATCCCACAACAATGTGCAACAATGAGAATCTAGAAACTTTGATATTAGACATTCACAAAATTTTTTGGCCACCGAAAATTTGTCGTTTGAAAATATGTTATGCTATTTAATGAATCCTCTAATTTTTGTGGCTTCAGTCATGTGGTACTCTTATAGATCTGGAAGCATTAACTCCTTGTATTGAAATATATATTGCTATCGTTTAATAATTATTGAGATTTTATTTTTCCCTTAACGCCCAGCCCTATGTGTTCATCTGGCTGATGGTAAGCATTACACGACTAATGAATGCAGTGTTGAAAATCCTGTGAGGACTTTATTTTGTGAATTTTAGAAACTTACACTCGTGCATCTGACAGACACTTTTATGTAAGGTGACTTGAATTGCACCTAAGGTGTATAGTTTGTCAGTTCTTGCATTTTCTTGCAAGTGAAACCATGACTTTGAGATTTCATGCTCTACGCTTTGAACTTTCAAAATTATATATAATACATAATTACATAGCGGCATGCAGGCTCAGTGGTTAGCATTGTTACCTCACAGCAAGAAGGTCTCGGCTGGGCCAGGTGGCATTTCTGTGTGGAGTTTGCATGTTCTCCCCGTGTTTGCGTGGGTTTCCTCCAGGTGCTCCGGTTTACCCCACCATCCAAACATGTGCGCTATAGGTGAATTGCATAAGCTAAATTGGCCGTCGTGTATGTGTGTGTGTGTGATTGAGTGTGTATGGGTGTTTCCCAGTACTGGGTTGCAGCTACACTCTCAGAAAAAAATGGTACAGTGGTACTAAAGAAGGTACAAACACTTGTCACTGGGGCAGTAACTTTTTATGGAGCAGAATTGTACTTTAAGACAAAGAAACAAATTTGTACCATTGCAGTTTTTACCTTTATTTGTACCATGGGAAACCAAAATGTACCTTTGGTTTTTCAAAAATAATCCACCAGGATTTTGGATAAGCGATTGGATCAAATCTTGAAAATGGGTTTTTCAAAAGAAAAAATGGATTACATAATCGGGTTAGATCATGTAATCCAATCTTGTTTTTGATCCAGATCAAACCTTTAGTTTGGGTTTTTCAGACTTTTTCGTAGGATTTGAACCACTTTGATCCGAAAAATCTGAATTAAACTGATCCCATCAGAAGTGTGGATTCAGTGTGGATTTCATGCCCACAATGTAATGAAATTTTTTTAAAAGTATCAAATATTACTATATTTGGATCATGCAGTATGTTGCAAGATATCCTATATATTGATAAGGTTTTAATTGTATTTGTTTAACTGTCAGGCTACAGTGATAAGGTAGGCTTTAACGTATTCAGCCTTTCAGTATAGGCCTAAAGTAAAGTAGAAAGAGTTTGGCCCCCAAATAGCTGTCAAAATTGACCAAAAACAACCAATTTTATTCTGTCACTAATTGATATATATATATATATATATATATATATATATATATATATATATATATATATATATATATACATATATATATATATATATATATATATATATATATATATATATATATATTTATTTATTTATTTATTTTTCACAATATTTATTAGTGACGCATGCAATGACTACAAAATAAACAAACAAACAAAAAAATGCAAAAAATGGCAATGAATGATTTTTTAAATCACTTTCAACAATTGCAAAAATAGACTAAAAGGGCAGAAGCACAGCTTCATCTGGCAGAGGAACAACTAAGTATGACCAAACTGCAGCAAACCAAGGCCAGACTTGAAATCAGCTCCTAAAGGCTACTGGGAGCGGACTGCTGGAAGATGATGGGGTGGGGTTTTTCTTGTTTTAAGTATTTTTTTTTAAATGTGTGTGTTTTCATTTCAAATAAAAATAGTTATATTGACCCCACATGGGCCATACTCGTTGCTCTTTACATATCTATAGTTCTACACTCTGATTTCCCATCCTGTTTGAGCACTGGTTATCCAGATTTAGTGATCCTAAAAAGTTCCTATCCGGATCAGAATAATCCAATCCAATGTTGCTTTGAAAAACTGGCTCAAAAAGTAAGCTGGATTACGTGATCACAGATCGCAAAAACAGGATTACTAAATCTGTATAAATTTCATCCGGATTACACCTTTTGAAAAACCGGGCCTTTCTGATACAATATTGTACCTTCAACAAAGGTAAAAATCTGATCTAAGAAGGTACCACTACAGTAACAAGACACTTTGTACCTTAACAATGTCAAATGTGTTCCTTCAATAACTATTTAAAGGCGTTTTGCTTTATCCAAAATGTGTCAATTTATTTTCAGTAAGTATAAAAGATCAAATACATTTTTAAACAAAGTTTTTAAATAAAGTTTTTTTGTATAAATGCACCTTTTCCATTTACAATTAAGAGTAAAAAATACTTTAACATGAATCAAGAGATCTATTTTTATGCTGAACATTTCACAACACTTTACACAAAAATGTTATGTAAACACATTCTCCCATGTACAATATAAAACTTTTATTTTCTCCAATTTTCACACAAAACCTTTATAATCACAAAAAATTTCATTTAATTTACTTAATATTAAGATAGAAATAGAATTATGCAAAAGTATTGTAACGAGTTATGCACAATGTTTAATTAGTTTTACAAGACTAAAATGTCTGCATGAACAATTTGCATTTGGAACAGTTGGAGGTTCATTCCTCTGTGGTGACCTTTGATAAATTAGGGATTAAGTCGATGGAAAATAAATGAATGAATGATATAATTACATACTATGTTCTTTTTTATATTAATATTGTCTGTAGGATGTTTTACAATAATATATTTGTGCATATACATTAGACTGGTGAGTATAAAAGCCAACAATAGACCTAAAAAAACAACAACATAAGATTATAGTCCAAAAATTATTAGTCTTAAATTAATTTGTTGGAGAGAAAAAAACATATATATATATATATATATATATAAACTTCTTTGAGTTTAAATGTACTTTTTTCTATGCAGTATTGTGTAGACATTACGCTAGAGAATCATTCACACACTAGCTCTACAGTGACGTTTGTGAATGACCAATGGCTTCAGCTGTAGATGTGAATGAATGGGTCAAGAAAGTAGTTCCTCTTACAAAAGGGTTTTTAGACTCTCTGTGTTTGACTTTTTTTTATATACATGATAATGCCGTCAAACTTTTGTATAAATGCAGTATCACACTCGGAGCAGTGCGATGTGGCTGTTTATCAGCGCTGGTGGGACACTACGCCTCAACGCACGTCTCCCACCAGTGCCGATACACAGCCACATTGCGCGGCTACTTATGTGATATTGCTCATATATATATATATATATATATATATATATATATATATATATATATATATATATATATATATATATATATATATATATATATTTATATATTTATATATATCAATTTTAGGTTTGATAGCATTCATTATTTTTTTATTTAGACACTTTTCCATATAACCTTGATCTTGGTGTTGCATGCTCTGCTGTTTAAATCACATGAATCCCTTCAATTGTTTATTTTTGTCATGTAAATACTATTTCATCCTTGGCACTGTCTGGATTTCAGTTGCATCAGATCTTTCTCAATTTGCCTTTTTCTTCTACACTATCGCTAATGTTGACCTCTAGCTTAATGTCATCTATATAAGCTGCTATTGCCTTTATGCACTTAATGCAATATACAGTTGAAGTCAAAATTATTAGCTTTCTTTTGAAGTATTTTTCCTTTAAATATTTCTCAAATTATGTTTAACAAAGCAAAAGAAATTACAGTATTTACTATAATATTTTTTCTTTATTTTGGATAGAATAAAAACAGTTTTTATTTTTTTAAACCATTTCAGGTCAATATTATTAGCCCCCTTATGTAATATTTTTATTGTTAAACAATGATTTGCGCAATCATCATAACGTTAACCTAAATTACCTAGTTAAGCCTTGAAATGTCACTTTAAGCTGTATAGAAGTGTCTTTAACAATATCTAGTCAAATATTACTTACTGACATCATGGCAAAGATAAAAGAAATCAGTTATTAGATGATGAGTTATTAAAACTATCATGTTTCCAATTGTGTTGCAAATATCTTCTTTCCATTAATCAGAAATTGCAAAGAAAAATCATACAGGGATGCTAATAATTCAGGAGGGCAAATAATTCTGACTTTAACTGTATATGAATGAACATTTTGCACCTCTTAAAAGACAACAGCATCATTAATCGACTCAAATCAGAACTCTCCAAGCCAATTCATCTCCATTTACAATGGACAAAAAGCATTTAGTAAAATTAGTTAGCGACACACACATACGCGTGACACAAACACACCAGCTGCTCATGTGGGTCAGTGCCGTGTGTTTGTACCCACCTGATGATGGAAAAGCTCTCCATCCAACACAATGACCCCCTGTGGGAGCGGCTGGCCTTACCGTTCCTAATCACGCCGGCCCCTCGGCGATTGTGGCCACTGACTGCGCTAATAAGTGCAAAGTACAGGGGGCTAATACACAACAAAAGGAGAGCACAAAAAACAAGTAGGGGGAGAAAAACAAACTCTTCGGGCAGGCGCATGCACAGTTAATTCAACAATAAGGCCTTAGAGCCGGTAGCCTATTAAAGAGGAGGAGAAAGGGAGGACTGGGAAATAATCCGGTAATGAGGAGCAGAAGATGGCCGCTTGTTCTGCTGGTAGGGTGGCAGGCAAGCCCGTGCATGCATGTTTCAAGAGAATAGATTACTGGACCCCATTGCCCTGTTATAATGACCCTTCTTGTTAGCCTCAGAGATGAAAGCCTCTTCATTATAACTCACAACAACTCACCTTTTGGCTGCATCCCTTTTCTGGGAGACTGAAGATGTTTTGCACCCCTAAACGCATTTTCTTTGGCTGGTGAATCTGTTGGGACGTTGTATGAGGTGCGCTTGGGTCTCACCTGTGTGGGTAAATGTTATAAGAAATGCTTTGGTGCAAAATCATTTCATCAACAGTCATAACAATAATAGAGAATAGCAGTATCGTCTATACAGCAGATTTTTGCTGCTAATTTGTCCAGGACTCCCTGGAAGAAGAGATCTTGCATTTCAATGGGACTATGGTAGAAAAATGGATGGATAGTTGGATGAATGGATAGATTTGATGAATACTTGAAGATGTATTCATTGACTATTAATATTCTTTACTATAAAACTGCTCAAAAAAACAATCAATGAAGTATAGTTTATGGATAGATAGATAGATAGATAGATAGATAGATAGATAGATAGATAGATAGATAGATAGATAGATAGATAGATAGATAGATAGATAGATAGATAGATAGATAGATAGATAGATAGATAGATAGATAGATAGATAATATTTGAAGTGTATATTGACTATTATTATTTTTACTATCGATATCATTATAATATGATACATGGGTTGCAACAACATAGGAATAAAACCATGCTTAAAAGGACAGTTCACCCCCCTAACACACAAAAAAAGGACAATTCTGCCATTCACTCACCCTTCACCCCACTGAACTTATTTCTTCTGTTCAGCAACAAAACTAAATATTCTGAAAAATGTTGGTATAGCAGACACCCATTGACTACCATAGTACATCTTTCCTTCTATGAATGTCGATGGGTGCCAGCAACCAGCACTCTTCATATTATATTTTTTGAAAGCCTTAAGGGACAAAACCAAATGAGGGAGATAGATAGATAGATAGATAGATAGATAGATAGATAGATAGATAGATAGATAGATAGATAGATAGATAGATAGATAGATAGATAGATAGATAGATAGATAGATAGATAGATAGATAGATAGATAGATAGATAGATAGATAGATAGATAGATAGATAGATAGGTGGGTGGGTGGGTGGGTGAATGGGTGGGTGGGTGGATGGATGGATGGATGGATGGATGGAAGGAAGGAAGGAAGGAAGGAAGGAAGGAAGGAAGGAAGGAAGGAAGGAAGGAAGGAAGGAAGGAAGGAAGGAAGGAAGGAAGGAAGGAAAGAAGGATGGAAGGAAGGAAGGAAGGAATGAAGGAAGGATGGATGGAAGGAATGAAGGAAGGAAGGATGGATGGATGGATGCATAGAGAGATAATAGATAGATAGATAGATAGATAGATAGATAGATAGATAGATAGATAGATAGATAGATAGATAGATAGATAGATAGATAGATAGATAGATAGATAGATAGATAGATAGATAGATAGATAGATAGATAGATAGATAGATAGATGAGGTCATTTTAATCTTTGGGTGAACTATCCCTTTAATGTAAAACAAACATGTAAGGATTATTGATAAATAAAGAGTTTTATCATAGGCTTATCATTATCAGTCTTTCCAACAGAAATAGGATTGCTTGTTCTTTTGTTGCTGACGTCACCTATTCAGTCTCTATGGCTGGCTTTTTGGCGCAAATTCATTTGTCACTTGATAATACGGCTAATACTAAACCGATATTTGGCCAAGTGTTGGCTCCATGTGTTACACTGGTAAATTTCACACTTGTAGTGTTATGCATTTACAAACGTGTCCGTTGTATTATTTAGTCTATGTTATGGTAATAATTTTGCATATTGTTGGGCCTGTGCCGTTGATAGTGATATTAATCATTTTTTTGTGTGTGGAAATCTAAGGGAAAAAGCTAGAGGAGATCCACTAATGCGATTAATTATTTTTTAATATTATATATCATCAGTTGTAATAAAGCGTCCACCTGATGCTGCCGTGCTAAGTGTGTTTTTGCGCCATTTAAAGGGCCAGTGCATGAGGCGCAGAGGCTCATCAAAGCCTTCAGCGGTGCTTTCTAATCGGTCGTGTGGAGAGTCAGTTGTGGCAGTGAGACAGGTGAGATGAACTGATAAGAAGAACCTATTTCAGGCTGCTGAGGGGGAGGACGATGTGATTCCTATCAGATGACCGCTGGGATGCTGACAGACGTGTTACTCTAGAATATGGCAAAGCTGAGGGGTGATTAGGTAAAACTTTTGAACACTAACTGCGAGGTATGATTTATGAGAAAAAAATAAATACAAGCGTGCATTTGCTTGATTGCAAAGAGCAATTGCGTTATTATTTACCCCGTTGATTAAAGGCGATATAGGTAAATAAAATGATAGATGAAATTAGATAAAATGAAAACTGCCTCATTTATTTATTAACCTTTTTTGATTTTATTATTTCTATTATTTCTTGTTTGACACAAAAACAGATATTTTGAAGAATGCCGTTTGCTCATCGACTTCCATAATACATTGAAAGCAGTCCCAACATTTTTCAAAATATCTTCTTTTGTGTTCAATAGCCGAAAGAAACTAAAATATGCTTTGGAAAAGTGAGTAAATGATGACAGAATTTAATTGTTTGGGTTTGCTATCTCTTTAATACGCAATGCATTTATTAAAATTACACCCCAATATAGTATAATATTATAAATACTATCTATCTATCTATCTATCTATCTATCTATCTATCTATCTATCTATCTATCTATCTATCTATCTATCTATCTATAAACTATACTTCATTGATTGTTTTTTTTTTTGGAGCAATTTTATAGTAAAAAATATTAATAGTCAATGAATACATCTTCAAGTATTCATCAAATCTAATAATACATGTCTGATGTCTGTCTAGCTATATATATATATATATATATATATATATATATATATATATATATATATATATATAAATGACTATAACATGATCATGCTTAAAGGGACAGTTCACCCCAAAAAGAAAATTCTGCCATCCATTTTTTTTTCACCCTTAACCCATTTGAACTTCTTTCTTCTGTTCAACACAAAATAAGATATTATGGAAAAAACCGCAATGCATTCTTTTTCTTAATCAAATAAAGGTTGTAGGCTACGTTACTTGCCAAACGCACTTTGGATACCGGAGAAAGCAGACGCATCTTTATATGAGAGTCTTTTGAATCACATTCAATATGTCTCCATAAATGCTTCTTTAAAGATGTTGGCTGCGATCCACGAACCTCAGAAGTGTCTAGCAGTCAGCATGCGAACTAAATAAGACCATATGAGGTGAAAAAAAAATGTATACATATATGAAATATGTATCGCAATTTAATAGTGTAATCCTAATTTAATTCGCATGTTTTTAATGTTATTGCGCGGTCTTTCAGCTAAATAATTCATCGTCAGTGTTGTAATATTTTTAGTTTATCATTAAAATATTTAATTTATTTGTATTATATTTTATTATATAATAGTATTTTTTTAAACTGAATGTGGTTGGTTTGTAGGTTGGATTGACTCATGCCTGATTTTATTGTCTCAGGCAATGTTTTGAAGCGTAAAGCGTTGAATGCATAACCTGAAGTAGTCCATCCCCATCAAATATTGATATGTCTTGGGAGCAGTAAACAGATCTTCAGGAGAGGCCAATATTTCACGCTATAACGCAAACATTTTAGGTAGGGCGCCAGGCGTGTCATTTCAAGCGTTTTAAATAATGAATAATCAAGTTTTCCCTCCGATTATATTCGGCACACAATGGCTTCGAGTGCAAGACAATAGGGTTTATTTGCACTACTTAGTGGGCTACTAAGAAGCGCACGAGCCCCAATTTTCACAGAGTACAGTATACAAACATGGATGACCAGCAGAAGTGAATACACTGTGGCGTGCGAGCCTCCTTGATTACACTAATTAAGTTCTGTCTAATTAAATTACCGTCACGTGTTAACCAATAGCAAAAGTTGATTCATTAAGCATGCAGACCGAGCACTGAAAAGCAGAGCCTTTCCTGATTGCAGGCTAGTGTCAATTGGCTAATTTGCTGTCTTGCACAAAGTAGCTCGAACCGCAGGAAGGCGTTAGTTTTCTCTCGCGCTCGCGTTAATTGCTATTTGTCATCGAGAGATGCAGCTCGAGCGTTGCATCTCGCCAGCTCTCGCGCGCTCCAAGAAATGTATGATTGTGGGCAGTGGCTACCCAAACGCACAAGCGTCTGAGCTCGCCTTGCAGGACTACCCTATTATATCAATCGGCGACAACCTGGAGAGAAGTTCACCTCTGAAAAAAAACTCCGCTGGGATGACGAATCAGTCAGAGGCAGACAATTTCGCCGACTCGAAGGACTCATCAGGGGACGTCCAGCGAGGCAAACTCTCTCCTGATCTTGACGGAGTCGCCGACAGTCGTCACACTTTCGATGGATCTGCAGGAGAAAGGTATCTCCTGTCTCAGTCCAGTCAAGTTCAGCCGAGTCCTACCACCATGTTTCCCTACCCGAGTCAGCATGGACCGACGCACCCGGCTTTCTCCATCGCCAGCCCGAGCCGCTACATGGCGCACCACCCGGTCATCACGAACGGAGCCTACAACAGCCTATTGAGCAACTCTTCTCCGCAAGGTTACGCGACCGCCGGGTACCCGTACGCGCAACAGTATGGACACGCGTACCAGGGCACGGCTTTCTACCAGTTTTCCTCCGCGCAAGCAGGACTCGTGCCCGGCAAAGCGCAGGTTTACCTCTGCAACAGGGCCCTGTGGCTTAAATTCCACAGGCATCAAAC
Organism: Danio rerio; assembly: GCF_052040795.2. Lineage (NCBI taxonomy): Eukaryota > Metazoa > Chordata > Actinopteri > Cypriniformes > Danionidae > Danio > Danio rerio. The sequence goes on along the minus strand of NC_141029.1, from coordinate 53,561,240 downwards.
GGAGATGATTATTACCAAGCAGGGACGGTAGGTGTTTTTGCTGTTACGGTTATAAATGAGTGTTTGCCAAACTATTGTTTCCACAAATGGATGTTTTCGTTTGGCGAATATCAATAGGGACATATTAAGACACATATAAAACATATATCTTTTTCTTCCGACAAATACAAAGCTGTTTTTTTATTTTTTTTATTTCAGTTTTCATTTTCCGGGAACAAAATATTAACGATTTAATAAAAATAAATTAAATGAACGTTTTCATAATAATAATAATAGTAATAATAATAATAATAATAATAATAATAATTATTATTATTATTATTATCATTATTTATTGTTCTTATTGGTTAATTTAATTTTCTTTATTCATTTTATTTTGGAAGGACACACTTTTTACTTCTTCAAAATACCTAAACACCCAATACCTATATATTTAAATTCGTTTGCATTACTTTCATTCTTCTTCATTAATTCAAAGGCATTCACATATTTATTTATATATATATAAAGAATTTAAGGTTGTTGCAAGCAGCACTGGAGTGTTATGCATTGAAACTTTACATTTTATTTTCCATCAGACGAATGTTCCCGTTTTTGAGTTTCAATATATCTGGTCTCGACCCAACGGCGCATTACAATATCTTTGTGGACGTGATTCTTGCTGATCCGAATCACTGGCGCTTTCAAGGAGGAAAATGGGTCCCGTGCGGCAAAGCGGATACGAATGTAACAGGTGAACAAAATATGCTTTTTGTTTCATAGTTTATCTAATAATTAACTATTATTATTATTTTTTTTATTTGTATTATTATTATTTCACATTAATCATAGTAATTATTTTGATGATTATAATAATACTAACAACAATCTGTTTAAATAACATTAATTGTACAAGACGCATATGAGTTTTGGTTTATTTATTTAGCTATTTAATTTTATTTTTTATGTGTGTTGTCCTGCCTCAGCACTGACATTCCATTTCTAATATTTATGAACAGGGAACAGAGTGTACATGCACCCGGATTCGCCAAACACCGGCGCGCACTGGATGCGTCAAGAGATTTCCTTTGGAAAACTTAAGCTAACCAACAATAAAGGAGCAACCAACAACACAGGACAGGTCAGTTATTAATCGATGGATTTGCTTTTTATTTAAATAATTGTAATTGCATTATACTTTGTCATTAATTCGGGCTGCGTTTTAACTGACAATATTGCGCATTTGCAGTAAGAATATTCCATTATTTGGGTTTGGAAAGCATTTTACAGACCTTACTTATTAAACGTATGTAAATAAAAGCAACTGTTCAAAATAATCAGTACAATTAAACGAAATAATATCTTTATTATTAATGTAAATCTATATTAGGAAAAGGTAAACAAAAACTTGATGTTTATTAAACGTTGCATTCGTTTTTGTACGCATGACATGTACCAGCTTAAATTATTTAACATATTAAATCTAATCCAGTTAATTTGTTGCTATGAATTATTGGTTTACATTTATGCGCTTCAAATCGTGAAGGAGCTAATTTGCTTCAATGTGTTTGAATGGAAGCACGCGAGCGTAAAGACGCGTGAAGGGATGTTTTCTGACTCTCGTTTTTTCGCTTGAATTCCTGCAGATGGTCGTCCTGCAGTCGCTGCATAAATACCAGCCTCGACTGCATGTGGTGCAGGTGAACGAGGACGGAACGGAGGACACGAGCCAACCCGGGCGCGTGCAGACCTTCACTTTCCCCGAGACGCAGTTCATTGCTGTCACCGCATATCAAAACACTGATGTAAGAGAAAGAGAATTGTGTTGATAATTCGGTTGATTTGTGGAATATTAAAGTGTTTTTAATGGTTTGAATTGTGTTGTTTACAGATCACGCAGCTAAAAATCGACCACAACCCATTCGCGAAAGGATTCCGTGACAATTATGACACGTAAGTTTTGATTTTATCTTGTTGAAATTACATTTAGATGCTTTCTAATTTGTCTGAACAAACATTATTAGCCTAAATAAATAAATCAAATATTTAATATTACCGACTTGAGTGAAACTAATAGGTTCGGATGAAATTAATAGTTTTTTGGGGCTTAACCTTAATAGATATCCTGCATTTGTGGATGATAATTTATTTGTCCTGCTGAATATTTTGGCAAAACGTAATTATTCTATGAAGAATAATAATGCGCGTGCATTTAATTTGGTAATCAGCGCGTCTGGTTTTCATAAGTCTGTCAAATGACAGAGAAATGAATTTATTGACAGAAATCCCATTGGCCAGTGTATTAATAACCATTTGTGCGTTGTTTGTGATTTGGCATGGGTTTGGATATCTTAATTTTCCTTCCCGGGATCTCATTGTTGAAACATTCAATGACCGTCTATTCTTCTTCTTCTTCTTCTTCTTCTTCTAATAATAATAATAATAATAATAATAATAATAATAATAATAATAATAATAGGACAATGAGGTGGCAATAATAATAATAATAATAATAATAATAATAATAATAATTATTATTATTATTATTATTATTATTATTATTAGGACAATGTGCTGGTAATAATAATAATAATAATAATAATAATAATAATTATTATTATTATTATCATCATTATTATCCCAATTATTATTATTATTGTATTATCATTGTTGTTCTTGTTGTTGCATTATTGTAATTATTAGTTTTGGGTGAAACAACATAGTTATGTTTGATATTTTAATATAACACTCATTTGTGCAATAAGCATATGGATTGTCCGTGTGCGGTGCTAATTTGTTCATTTGCGCAATTACGCGCAGAATATAAAATATTTTGTTCTCCCGCGCGTTTGCGACACTTTATTTACGGTCAGCCACGCATCTCATATGCGAGATTAACGTGTGTTTGTCCACCATCTTTCTCCAGTGTCTACACAGGCTGCGACATCGATCGGTTGACGCCGTCCCCGGGTGACTCTCCGCGCTCTCAGATCATGCCTAGCGCAAGATATGCCATGACTGGTTCTTTCCTGCAGGACCAATTTGTCAGCTCGTATGCCAAGTCCCGCTTTCACCCTGGCGTCGGAGGCGCTCCTGGCACGGACCGCAGCGTCCCACTTAGTAACAGCTTGCTCTCCCCGCAACAAACCGAGGAGACCACGGTGGCCTCCCCGCAGCGATGGTTTGTCACCCCTGCCAACAACCGACTGGACTTTGCCGCCTCGGCATACGATGCTGCTGCGGCTGCTGATTTCGCCGGTAACGCGGCCACCCTTCTGTCGTACGCAGCTGCCGGAGTTAAAGCGCTGCCCCTGCCCGGTGCGGGATGCTCCAACAGACCTCTGGGGTATTACGGCGAGCCGCCGGGGTGGGGCACCCGCACACCACCGCAATATTGCAGTAAATCCAGCTCTGTTCTGTCTTGCTGGCCGTCCAACTCCGTAGGGAGCAGAACGACCGCCTCAAGCTACCTGGTCCCGGGACTAGAGGACGGAGACCCCATTGCGCCCGAGAGGTCACCGCTAGGCGGGGCGGATGAGTCCAAACCTAAAGACCTGTCTGAATCCAGCTGGATAGAAACCCCGTCCTCAATTAAGTCGATCGATTCGAGCGATTCTGGGATTTTTGAGCAAGCCAAGCGGAGGAGGATTTCGCCATCTGCCACGCCGGTTTCCGAGACGTCGTCTCCATTAAAATCTGAAATGTTGACGCCGAGGGAATGCGAGAAAAACTGCTCCAAGGACATCGGCTACTACAGCTTTTACCCCCACAGTTAGAAAACTCGGACCGACTAATGCATGGCTTGTGTGTTCAAGGATTCACAAAAGTGACTTATAATCTATTTATGTCCTGCTATTTATTTATTTGTTTATTTATTTGCTCTTATATCCGGTCGCGTCGTTCTAAGGACGCCACGCGTCGAGTTTTAACGGAAAAAAACGGACACTTGATCAAATATGTACGCGGTTTTCGTAACCAAATGACATTTTAAGGTTTTAACTGTCAAACCTATTGTAAGTATGAAAGTACTGTACATAATTGTATTTATCTATTCATTTGTGATTCTTCTCGTTGAATGTTGATGTATAATATAGAAAACCTAATTAGGTTTATGTTAAATGTACTTAGAAAACGTACTTACGTTCGTTAGTTCGAATAGCTACATATATTAAATATTTTGATGTCTGAAAAAATAAGGATACATCTCGTATAGGTTCCAGTTGTGATGACAAAAACGATACGACTGAATTGGAAGTAGCTGCTAATCCGTTGAAAAGCCCGCCAAAAAGAGTTCCTCTGACAGGAAAAATGGCGGACGCATGTCTGTCAGAGGTTGATTTTATGTGAGCTTATATTGATGTTGCTTTTAGAGTCGCGTCGTTTGTTCGTAAATATCATAGTCCGTAGTTTCATTTTGTGAACCTTGTTGAAATGTTTTTAACCACACCAGCGTAAAATCATTTATCCCATTACCTTTTTTTTGTAGAGATAAAAACATAGACAACCATTCCACGTATTAACAACCCAGGCATTTCATTTGTATTTCATGGGTTGTTTTCTCATGAGGAAAATCGCGAGTTAGGCCTGCTAATGTGTAAAGCTAATGTAATTTGTGGTGTGCTTACTTGCAATAAATGTGACAGAATGTGAAACCCCGGGCAAAGTACACAAGCTTCAAGCTAAGCTGATTTCAAAACCAAATATTTGTACCATTTTCTCTACCTGTTCTTGAGGTATATTGAAACGCCAGTCACAATGTGAATTCCGTTTCCTGTTCGATGCATTTTCATAATAAAATGTAGTCATGCAATGCAACAATTAAGATAATCGCCCAGAACAAACTCTTTGGTAGTTCTCTACAATTTATAGATGGATTTTTTACTGCAATTTATAGAAGCCCAAAAGGTAAACAGTAGTGTTAATAACAAAATAACAGACCAGATACATTTAGATAATGAGATTTAAGTGAATATATATGGGCACATTTTGGTTGTCAAATATAGGCGGTGTGAGCATTACACCTGTGATTTTATATGGTCCATTTCAGGGCAAATTTAATTGGATTTTAAACCCATTCATGACCTGGATTTTAAAAAAACAGACCAATGTTTATGTTTTTAAGGCCTTTTGAATTAGGGTTTAGATATTGTAGTGACCTGATTCATTAAAACTCTGCTGTAAACACCTTCATAAGCAATTTTGAATGCATCCACAATAAACCCCACCACCGCTTGGGTAATATTAATTACAGAAAGTTAAAGGCAGTTCAGTTAATTTGTTAGTATGGTTGATATTTTAATGTAGTGCAATTACATTGTTTTAGGTTTGACTTGCATCTAGATATTATTATTGCACAATCTAAAACATGACAATATTTTATCAATCATGATAAGAGGTCAATATGATAAACATTTCTGTTTTTTTTTTTTTCAGTTATTTAAGCTCGTTTACATCCACATGCAACCTTCATATGTATGTAAATGAGCGGTATGCTATTATTAAACAGGCAGACTGAATCAACTGAGACCATTTACAATTTCTATTTTTTTCACAGTGTCTGAAGGTTGAATAGATTCATAAAAAATCCATTACATCTGTGACTCTTAATCTTGGTCCTGGAGTTTTGCACATTATCTGAGGCTTCCTTTACTGAATATTAAATATCATGCTGTCAGAAAAGCCACACATTTTAGTCTTAGGATTGAGATCCTTTGTATTTTGATCTTATTAAATATTCTTACAGTAACTCCAAGACCTGAACTGTCTGATCATACACACTGAGCAGTCATTGAGTAAATTGCATCAAGCTACTCTTGCCTTTTTTATTTGATCTGGCATGCAGAAATAGTCAGTAGTGCGGCAGTCTCATTTTCTCATTTCAGATATTTTTATCTTTTTATATATATATAGTAGTCAACATTTGTAATGCATCAAAACCTTTCATCAAAGTTGTCCTAAATCTATTGATCAACACCCATTTTTTTCGTTGGATGATTTTAAAAATCTTTTGATCCACTTCAAATGTTGACTGCTGTATATTTATATATTTCTGATGGTTTGCTGCCTCCCTGTGGTTCATTGATAGGCTCTAAAAGTACAAAAGGCAGTCTTATAAATGCGATATTTTAGATTTCTTGTATATAATTATGAGATTGGCATACCGATATTTATTTTATCTTATTTATGTATAATAAAAAAGACGTCAGAGGAAAAAAGTCGGGATGGTCAATGAATCACATTAGACCTGTAAACGCCTGACACTGCATTGCAAGCTTGGGAACACTAGATGGCGACAGCGTCGTAGTGATGAAATCCAATAGTCTTTTAGCATTCATTTTTGCAAGATTTTTGTGTATTTTCACAGCAAAGCAATGGCATATTGAAAAAAAAGTTGAAATTTTATACCGCAAAATAAATAAAGATAAATAAAAATGTCCCTGTAAAATCTTGGAAGGACTGACCATTATAATAATTGTACGCTCTTCATTCAATCATTATTTTTTCTTCTGCATACTCTCTTATTTATTAGGGATCACCACAGGGGAATGAACCACCAACTATTCTGGTATATGTTTTACACTGCGAATGCCCTCCAACCACAACCCAGTACTGGGAAACTCCCATACACTCTCACATTCACACATACAGTCATACACTATGACCATTTTAGTTAATCCAATGTGCCTATAGCGCATGAAAACACGACAGTGGGGGAAACCGGAGCACCCAGAGGAAACCCACGCCAACACGGGGAGAACATGCAAACTCCACACATAAATGCCTACTTGCCCAGCCGAGACTTGAACCAGTGACCTTCTTACTGTGAGGTGACAGTGCTAACCACTGAGCCACCGTGCCACCCATGCGCTATGCATATCGTACATTAATATTTTTCAATATAAGAATATTTTAATAGCTGAATCATGTGAAATATATGTCATTATGCAGTGCCAAATTTACAGCAGACCAAAAAGCATTCGGACAATTAGAACTTATTAACAGTTTACAGCATTTGATTAAATAAGCCAAATAAGTGGCATTAAAAAAGTCAGTAAAGTGGTAAAGTATTTGAGATTTGTATCTGCTAAGATAATGCAATCCAGACTTGTTAAATACTATGCTAGATAAAATATTTTACAAATACAATCTGCGTATGTAAATCAGCTACTGCTAATTTCAGAATTGAATTAAATGTTTGACTTAACTTGTCCGTCTTAAATTACTTTAAAGATGGGTCAAAAGTTTTTAATTTCAGGTGAACAAATAAGTTGACTTGTAGCTCATAATATGGAACCACTGATTGTAACACAGTCATTGTAATAAACATAACATTGGGTGAATAAGTCACATAAATATGCAACATCTTGTGATTTAGATCAGATATAGGGGAGAGCAGGGGTAACACATTTTGGTTTTGGCCAAATAATAAACAAAGTAATGGGGTTAGAGCAGGGGTGTCCAAACTCGGTCCTGGAGGGCCGGTGTCCTGGAGAGTTTACCTCCAACTTGCTTCAACACACCTGCCAGGAAGTTTCTAGTATATCTAGTGAAAGCTTGATTAGATGGTTTAGCTGTGTTTGATTAGGGTTGGAGCTAAACTCTCCAGGACACCGGCCCTCCAAGACCGAGTTTGGACACCCCTGGGTTAGACAAACCCTATTTTTTTTACCAACAAAACACAAGGCTCTTCTAAAAATGAGCACTGAAATTATGATACTTTCTTTGCAGTATTGCCAAAAGTGCCAGGAGTAAAAATATTTACCCCACCTATAAGGCAAGTTGCAGACAGAGGGTTAGTTGTAACACATGCTTTTAAAGTCAGATTTCACACAATTAATTTAATTTCAGTTTACTTTTAATATTAGCCATAATCCCACAACATTTAGCTTAATTTATGTTTTATTCTACACAGCACCGTATGTTTATTTATTTATTTATTTATTGGATAACCACATTTGAATTTATTAGCATTATTATCCATTATTATACAATGCGTTTATTTGCATTATTAGCAATAAAATATTTTTTATATATAAACATTCATTCATTCATATTCTTTTTGGCTTAGACCCTTTATTAATCTGGGGTCGCCCCAGCGGAATGAACCGCCAACTTGTCCAGCATATATTTTACGCAGCGGATGCCCTTCCAACTGCAACCCATCTGTGGGAAACCTCCACACACACATTCATTCACACTCATACACTATGGACAATTTAGCCTACCCAATTCACCTGTACCGCATGTCTTTGGACTGTGGGGGAAACCGGAGCAACCGGAGGAAACCCACGCGAACGCAGGGAGAACATGCGAATTCCACAAAGAAACGCCAACTGACCCAGCTGAGGCTCGAACCAGCGACCTTCTTGCTGTGAGGTGAGAGCACTACCTATTGCGCCACTGCATTGCCTCAATAAAAATATTTTCTATTAAAAAGATTTTAATATAAAAAGTTCCCAACATTACACTCAAAATTCAAAAATTATTTTTTTTCATTTAATTTGTGACCAACAGTGTGTGGCCTTATTGTAACACCCTGTCACAACTAACCCCGCTGTGTTGCGTTTTCCCCAAAACTGGCTGAAAGTCACTGTGTTTTTTACATCTTTTAAAATAGCTCCATCTTTTAGCCTAGAAGACGGTTAATACAACAATATAAGAATTTACATACTTTCCGATTTCTATAAAATTAAAAATATTGACTACACTGAAAAAAAATATTCAAAGATGATTCCTTGAATTTACTTAAGTTATGGGGTTGTAAACAATTTGTTTATGTTGAATTTAAACAAATAAATTAAGTTGAACATTATTAAATTTAGTTTGTTTCAAGAGTTCGCCCTTAGCTGATGATTGATTATGAAGCTAGTTTGGCATGCTGTCCCGGGAGAGAGCCCTGAACTCGTGAGATCCTCGGGCTCGGGTCTCCTTCCCGTTGCAGGGCGAGAGGGGAGTCCGAGTTCAGGTAGGTCTCGAGAACTCCCCTGCTTGATAATGTTGGAAGTAGATTGATGCTGTGAAGTGTATATGCTGTCAATTAAGATTAGTCAATTTACTTATGTTACATGTTTTTGGTCTGTGGGAGGAAACCGGAGAGCCTGGTGTAAACCCACGCAAACACGAGGAGAACATGCAAACTCCGCACAGAAATGCCGACTTGGCCAGGAAGTGTCCGAGCCGGTGACATTCTTGCTGTGCGGCCGTGGTGCTTACCACTCGGCCTCCGTGCTGCCCCTGACTAGGAAATGGGAGGAGTAGGGGTGGAAGGGGGGATTCTTCAAGACGAAGATGGCTGAAGTAAGATACTCTGGTTATTTATAGTGGTTAAGGAGTCGTCTGATTGGTAAATCAGTGTTAGCTAATGTGGACTAGGTGCTATCAATCATAAGCACGTGCTCCTCTCGAAATTAGTTTATAAATAAACCTCACTTAAATTTAACACAGATAAATTGTTTGCAACAATTTTGCAGACAACATTTTTTTCAGTGCATAATAAAAAATACTTTCATGCTGGAAAAAGTTTCTTATCTAAATCTCACAGAACTTTTGCAATAATTGGCAGGAGGACGTCTGCCGACACTGTGGTGAAATCCTCAGAAGCATGCCATGGTTAACCCTGAGCAAATACCTTAAAACTCTGTTACATTTAACCCTGCGTTACTTTGTGCCCTGCACTGTTTTTATTTCTCAGACACACTCTGTTATTTACAATTGAGCCTATTGATTTTCAGCATTACTACTCAAGACAAATAGATCTTCCTAATGTGTTAATTCATGTCTTAGATACAATTTAAATGGTTAAATAAACATAAAACAATACCAAACCCTTATTCCAGCCATAAAATTCTAATGGCGGTTGGCACAAATGACATTTGATACACATTTTCCTTTACTTGAGGTTGTGTAAAATGTCTGTTTGATAGTAAAAGCTGACATTTTATATATTACGGGATGCTTTGACTATGTGTTATTGCAAGATAAATGTGAAGAAAATCATAACATCACACCTTTATGTATTCAATTGATTAGTTTATTTCCCCAATTGAGAACAGTGTGAAAATTGATTTACTTAATAACTCAAAACAACAATAATCTCGAAGCACTGCGAAGATCGAGATGTGGTGGTATGAATCTGAACTGAACACCTGAATCACTTTTGAACATCAAGAAATAGCATATGAACAGCAATATCTCATGCAACAATTTTCCTTTTTTTTGCCATAACACAGTAGCAGCACCCATGAAAGAAATTAACATAAGGAAAAAAGTCAAAGAGCTCAAGCAAATGTTGTTCTCCGTTAGTGATGCTATTCATTCCTTTTTCGTCAGCTTAGTCCCTGTTTTATCCAAGGCCGCGGAATGAACCGCCAACTATTCCAGCATATGTTTTACACAGCGGATACCCTTCCAGCCGCAACCCAGTACTGGGAAACACCCATACACTGAAAAAAGTGTTGCATGCAGAACTGTTGCAAACAATTTATTTGTGTTGAATTTAAACAAACAAATTAAGTTTAACAATGTTCAACTTAATTTGTTTGTTTAAATTCAACACAAATAAAATGTTTACAACCACTTAACGTAAAAAAATTGAGTAAATCCGAGGAATCATCTCTGAATAATTTTTTTCAGTGTACGTGCTCACATTCACACACACACTAATACACTATGGGCAATTTAGTTCATCCAATTCACCTATAGCATGTGTTTGGACTGTGGGGGAAAACCGGAGCACCCGGAGGAAACCCACGCCAGGACAGGGAGAACCTGCAAACTACACACAGAAATGCCAACTGATCTAGCCGGGACTCTTGCTGAGAGGCAACATTACTAATTACTGAGCCACTGTGCTGCCCTAAGTTTTTTATCTATCTAATTAACTTCATCACAGCCTCTGTGTTCTTGAATCAGTTTCTATCATTGACAGAACATTAATTTAAGTGTGCAAACCTGATGAAAAGTCAGTGTTGATTCAATGTTATTTCAACCCACATGACAAATACTGTAATAATTTATAGCAAATACAACAGTGTTTTCAAACCAGACATTGTAAAGTGTATTGTATAGTAGTATTTACAAATTGTTGGTAAAGAATGCTCCAGCATACTGTTGTATTAAATATAGTGAGCTTTATTTTTACTACAGTATTGTAGTATGTTAGACCCTATAGTATTGGGTCATTTGTTTAAACTACTATAGTTGAGTTGTCATAGAATTACCACATTCAAATACCACCCTTTATTATGGTATGATTCGAAAACACTCTAGTATTTACTATAAATTACTACAGTATTTTTTCACATGGGGTGTTCATGACTCTGTTTCTATTACTGAAAACATTATTTAAAGGGTGCAAACCTGATTCATTGTTGAAATTCCAACTTTTAAATGTTATTCAAAAAGTTGCTTTAAGTCTAGTCTTTGGTATAACATACCCTATACTTGTACACTTCCTGACAGAAGTCTTGATGTCGATCCCAGTCGTAAGAGCAACAAATAATAATCTGAGTTCTAGTTGATCATTTGGAAAAGTGGCAGAAGGTGAATTTTTCAGATGAATCATCTGTTAAACTGCATCCCAATCATCACCAAATGCTGCAGAAGACCTACTGGAACCAGCATGGAGCCAAGATTCTCAAAGAAATCAGTCAAGTTTGGTCAAAGAAAAATCGTGGTTTGGGGTAATATTCAGTATGAGGGCGAGCGAGAGATCTGCAGAGTGGATGGCAACATCAACAGCCTGAGGTATCAAGATATTTGTGCAGCCCATTACATTACAAACCACAGGAGAGGGCAAATTCTTCAGCAGGATAGCGCTCCTTCTCATACTTCAGCCTCCACATTAAAGCTCCTGAAAGCAAAGAAGGTCAAGGTGCTTCAGGGTTGGCCAGCCCAGTCACCAGACATGAACATTATTGAGCATGTCTGGGGTAAGATGAAGGAGGAGGCATTAAAAATGAATCCAAAGGAGCTTAATGAACTCTGGGAGTCCTGCAAGAACGCTTTCTTTGCCATTCCAGATGACTTTATTAATCAGTGATTTGAGTCAGTGCAGAGATGTATGGATGCAGTCCTCCAAGCTCATGATGGAGTCAGACACAATATTCATGCATTTTCTGCTGCAGCATGACTTTATATTCTATACTGGACATTATTTCTGTTCAGTGACAAGACTTTTGTTTAAGCAAAGTCAGACTTTTCTGTCCTAATTAAATAATTAAAAATCAAGCCATGATCATATTTTATTTTGCCAAAATAAACGTAATCCCGAGGGTTCCAGACATTAGATATTCTATCATTTAAACATATATAAAATTAGATTTTCTGCAAACCTGATAAAAAATCAACCATGAAGTTTCAACCGTTCGACTGTTGATTCAATGCTAATTTAATGTAGGCCTGCTATCTGGGGAAGCACTAGCCTATATAACATATAATGCCCCCTCCCATGTGGAGCTGCGTCATATACAGCAGCGGCTCCATGCGCCCTTACGAGTGTGCAGCAGAGAAATAATAATATCACCGCACTAAATATGTGAGCAGACCACCATCTGCGGTTACGCACACGCATTACGCATTATTACACGCGCTGCCGTACGCGCACTCGCTCTGTTCCACAGGTGCAGAAGATGGACGCGAAGGACCAAAGCGCGCAGATGGAGCCTCTGCTGCCCGCGGTAAGACGCCTTTAATCGGCCACATCTGTCCGCTTATTGATCGTATGTTCTGGGCGAATGCACGTGTTGAGAGACCGTGAATGTTTCGCGCGTCTGCGGCTTGAAGGCGGCACGCATGTCACGGCTGCATTTCTGCTGCATTGCATGTTGCGGATGGAGGTTTTTATTTATTTATTTAGTATTAACGCACGACAGTCTGTTCGCTACAGGTTTATCGCAGTAGGTTTTCATTAAAAAACGTCTCATGCGCCAAACATCATGTATTGATGAAGGTGCCGACGAGATAATCATTTATTACACATTTAAGCGGCTTGAACACAAAACAATTAAGTTGTCCCAAACAAAAACGTAGGAATTGTGTTGTTTCAGCTTATTTTAAATAATTAGTCTGAACAAGCAGCAATTTTTTTTGTTTTTTTTTGTGTGTGTAATATGATTGTTTTATTGTCATATTTGTTTTTAATAGTACCTGCACTGTAAAAAAAATGAGAAAAAGTCATGACAACAAATATATTTTTAAGTTATTTTAACTTATTTTAAGGTTTTAACAGAATTGTTTTAGTTATGTAAAGTTTAACTTAATATTTTTAGTATTTTATGCTTGAATTATTGTAATATTTCTTTTTTCAATTGTCCTTTCACTGAAAAAATGATGACAAAATGTCATATGTAAATAAATAGTAACATGTAAACATATAAAGTAGCACAAAGACATATATAACTAATAAGTTAATCAGGTTTCAACAAGATTGTTTTAGTTATATGAGGGTTAACTTAATATTTTTAGTCAGTTTTAGTCAAAATCTAAACTATTTAATACATTGTAGAATGTTAATATACCGCCATTTAAGTTGTATTTTAAGTTGTATTTACGGAACTGTGTGCAACCCAACTTTTTTTTTTTTTTAAACACTGCAGTAATTTCTCCTTTTTCACAGATGTTTTCTTGTATATTCACTCATCGTGATGCAAATGTAAACAGATTAAACATAAAACAACAAAGTCGTCCCCCCAAAAATGTAGGAATTATGTTGTTTCAGCTCATTGTAATTTTTTTGAGTGTGTATTATACTTTTATTATTGTGATGTTTATTTTTTAAACAGTACTTTGAAAAATGATGACAAAAAGTCACGACAGCATATGTTTTATGGTACTTTTAACTTCTTTTAACAAGTTAACCAGGATTAAACAACATTATTTTAGCTATGTAAGGTTTAACTTAATATTTTTAGTTAGTTTCAGTCAAAGTAAGTTGAGATGGCAAGAATTTCACTTAATTCAACTACAATATTTACTACAGTAAGTGTAGATTGTTAATATACTTCCATTTTATGTTGTATTTTATGCTTGTATTATTGTAATATTTCTTTTTTTTAATAGTATTTACACTGTAAAAATGATGACAAATGTCATATGTAAATAAATAGATACATATAAACATATAAAGTAGCACAAAGACATATATAACTAATAAGTTAATCAGGTTTCAACAAGATTGTTTTAGTTATATGAGGGTTAACTTAATATTTTTAGTCAGTTTTAGTCAAAATCTAAACTATTTAATACAGTGTAGAATGTTAATATACCGCCATTTAAGTTGTATTTTATGCTTGTATAATTGTGATATCTATTTTTTTAATAAAAATGATGGCAAAAAGTCTTATGTAAACATATAGTAACATGTAAACTGATAAAGTAATATAAAAACATATATAACTAATAAGTTAAGTTGACTAGAAAATTTAAATAACATAAATGAAATAAAAACATCAATGGGTTTTGATGAAGATGCTGATGAGAAAGCTGTAAAAGTGATTGCTTACTTAATCATGTTGGGACAACTTGAAGAAACTGTGCAACTCAACTTTTTTTAAACACTGCAGTAATTTCTCCTTTTTCACAGATGTTTTCTTGTATGTTCACTCATCGTGATGCAAATGTAAACAGATTAAACATAAAACAACAAAATCGTCCCCCCAAATTATGTTGTTTCAGCTCATTGTAATTTTTTTTGAGTGTGTATTATACTTTTATTATTGTGATGTTTATTTTTTAAAACAGTACTTTGAAAAATGATGACAAAAAGTCACGACAGCATATGTTTTATGTTACTTTTAACTTCTTTTAACAAGTTAACCAGGATTAAACAACATTATTTTAGCTATGTAAGGTTTAACTTAATATTTTTAGTTAGTTTAGGTAACTAAAGTAAAAGTTACTTAAAAGTCAAAGTAAGTTGAGATGACAAGAAAATTTCACTTAATTCAACTACAATATTTACTACAGTAAGTGTAGAATGTTAATATACTTCCATTTTATGTTGTATTTTATGCTTGTATTATTGTAATATTTCTTTTTTTTAATAGTATTTACACTGTAAAAATGATGACAAATGTCATATGTAAATAAATAGATACATGTAAACATATAAAGTAGCACAAAAACATATATAACTAATAAGTTAATCAGGTTTCAACAAGATTGTTTTAGTTATATGAGGGTTAACTTAATATTTTTAGTCATAGTTTGAGTCAAAGTAAGTTCATATGGCTAGAAAATGTAATTTGATTCAATTAAACAATTTAAGGCAGTACGATATTGACAGTGTAAAATGCTAATAGGGGTATTATATTGTGTAGTTTATTACAGTAACTTTGTTACAGGAATAATGTAGTATTACGGTTATGAGCATTTGATTGTAATCTGTTTGCTAAAGGTTTATCGTAGTAGGTTTTCATAAAAGAAACATCTTATATAATACAGGTAAAACATCAATGGGTTTTGATGAAGATGCTGATGCGAAAGATGTAAAAATCTTAGCTAACTTAATCGATTTTTGTTGTGACAACATTTTACACTTTCTTTTTAATACAATTTCTACTTTTTACAGATTTTTCCTTGTATTCACCTCATTCTTCGCAAGCGCTGCCATTTGAATCTTTTTGGCTCGAGACTTCCGGTCTCATTCACTTCTATTCATTTTTAGACTTTAAAAACTGCTCGTTTCGCTGTTTGACGTTGCAAACTGATATTTTCTTATTATATTATTCTACTTGGTCTGTGTAGTCATGCAAACATTTTTTTGTAGAGCAAGTAGTTTGACCGCTTTCTGCCGTTTTTTATTCCTAGTCATTTCTCCCATAGGCGACTGAATCGGAAGTTCTAAAACAATCGCGAAAACATTCGCACTTCCGCATTTTAGAATAAGGTCAATAAGTTCACTCATCGTGATACTAATATAAATAGATAAAACATAAAACAACGAAGTTATCCCCCCAAAAATGTAGGAATTATGTTGTTTCATCTTACAGTAATTTTTCGAATGTGTAATATACTTATATTATTGTGATATTTATTTTTTAAACAATACTTATACTTTAAATGAAACAAAATTATTTTAGCTATGTAAGGTTTAACTTAATATTTTTAATTAGTTTAAGTCAAAGTAAGTTGAGATGACAAGAAAATTTAACTTAATTTAACTACAATATTGACTACTTAATATTCATTTTAGTTGCATTATATTGTGTAGTCACTTTATTACAGTAACTTTAATTGTTACAGGAATAATGCGGTATTACCGTAACGAGCTTTTGATTGTAATCTGTTTGCCACAGGTTTATCGTAGTAGGTATCGTGGTAGGTATAATATTTCCTTTTAATTTAATTTAATTACAATTTATTTTTTACATTTTTAAAGTAAAAAAATGGCAATTATTAAAGTGACATAATTTACCAGAACATCTTTTGATATTAGAATAATGTTCTTTTGCAGTAGATTATGGTTTAATCCAGGATCTAATGATTTCCTCATATAGCAGGTTTGACAGCTGTCAGCACAGGATGAGAGTCACTGTGACTGTAGATTATCTGTGACCCCGGGTCAATAGGTTAAAAGATGATTCATCACATGATTTATAGTGTTTTAATCACCAGATGTTTTAAGTCTCATATAAAACCAGTGGATTACAGGAACTTTAAAGCCCAAGAAACAACTTTGCTAAAAAGATATTAAGAAGATGCTGTTTTTTGTGCGCTGACTTGAGGTGAAATTAATACGATTGTTAGTTGTTAGTAGTATTTTGTGTATTTTGCATTAATTTACGGTTGTGAATTGCATTATGGGATGTTTATCTCTGCTCTGTTGAATTTTGATGTTGAAAATTTAACTCTACAGTTTGACAAAGGTAATAATTTGAATTAATATAATGTGCATTTATAATGAAATAAGTAAATTAAACAGAATTTCCATTAAATTAACAGAAAATGTGCTGGCATTTGTGCAGGTATTTGTAGCATAATATACAACACCAACCCAGACTTTAAACTATTAAAAATGTTGATAAAAGTCATTTTTTTTTTTTAACTTTTCAAGGTTAAAAGTTGTTGGATGAAATGTCAAGGTCCCATAATGCAATTCGAAAGCATAAATAAATGAGGGAAAATGACAAAATTAATCACAAAATATGGAAAATGGCAAATTTTGGGATATTTTTTACAGTGTACTATTGTTGGAGCTGATATTTGGTGTTAAGAATTTGATTTTAACCAATGACAACGGAATGGGTCAATCGTCTGACCAATCAGAGCAGAGCTTTCAGAAAGGCGGGGTTTTGAGAGCAGTTCCTTTAATCAAATGACTCGTTTGACTTGGCCAAAATCTGCGCAGAATGGATCACCGGTGATCACCGCAAGATGCATGCCGGTTATAAATGTGTCCGCCTTGCCTTCGCCTCGCTCTGATGTCACGCTGACGTGCGCCAAAAAACTCTCGCGATCGCGAGGCGGATACCTCGGATAGAGCAGTCGGCCGCAGTTGTTCTCAAAAGACTGCGTTACCAAAAGCATGATGGGAAACGACTGGCTGACGACACAGCTTAATGCTGATTGGATGAGACTGACACATTACACTTTATTATCTCGTTTTACTAAGGTTTATACCTGGATTTGTTGAATACCTTTTTTTTTTTGTATTTTCGTTGATAATTAAAAAAAAGTCATAAAGAGCATTACATATGGTTATTTATTTAGATTTACACACAAACAAAAACAAAACACATCTTTGTAAAACATAACGTGACCTATGTAATATAACTAAATGTTACTAATAAATCATTAGGACTTGTGTGCTGTATTTTATTTCTCTCTCAGTTTTAAGTCCTGTTTGTTGTCATTTTCACTTTTTGTATGTTTGTGTGAATTTTGTATAGTAATTTTTATGCAGCATTATTCAATGAAAGTCCATCCAATATATACACATATTCAGACATACAAAGGTAATCAGACTGTTTTGTCATTATGCCTCATCTTTGTGTGGTTTCATATGAGAAGTGAAAAGGGTGTAGTAAACAAGACACACACACATATGTAAGTATATATATATATATATATATATATATATATATATATATATATATATATATATATATATATATATATGTATATATGTGTATATATATATATATATATATATATATATATATATATATATATATATATATATATATATATATATATATATATATATATGTATGTATGTATGTATGTATGTATGTGAAGTCAAAAGTAATGTTTAATAGACCAAGAATATTTTCACAGTTTTTCCTACAGTCTAATAGTTTTTATTCTGGAGAAAGTCTTGGGCTGTTTATTTTAGTCTGGCTGGAGTAATATCAGTTTATATAAACCTAATAAGCATGTCAATATAATTAACCCCCTAAGAATTTATTTGTCAAACAAACATTTGTCATGACCCGTCACTCAAAAGCATCTTGCTATGGCTACTTCATTTATAATGTATAGCCAAATTAGGTTTCTTGAAAGCTTTCTTGCTGTATAAGCTGTTTATTTTGTTATTCTTTTAACGTTTGTTGAATATACAGAATTACATTTTAAATACACCCTTTTAGTTAATGAGCTGTTCATCTTCTGTAATTCTGAACCATTTTTTTTTTGTAAAAACTGTGATATTTCTATTGCATCCACTCCCATATTAAAAGTACTATAGTAATGTATACTGTAGTGCTTTTGAACCATGTTATAAAATAGCCTATTTAAATTGGATAGTTGCTCTGGTATCACAACAACTATAAACACAACCCAATACTGAAAAAGCATGCTCAAAATGCAATAATATTTACTATAAATCACCATAGCATTTTTTCATGAGGTCATTCGTCTGCGATAAAAAACGCGAACGAGATCTCCGCCACTGGTGACGTTTCCAGGTGGCTAAACAGCGAGATTCAGCAGGTGTCCGACTTCTGATGTAATTTTTGAGCCCTCCTCTTATTGCGCACGCCTGCTCTCGTTTACAATGCAGCCAAGGCGAGGCGCACCTCAAACGAGCCTATCATTTGAGACACTGAGAAAAAAAAAACATTGATGCTACAATGAATTTTTGGAGAAATTAAATATTTTTGACCTTGGATGTAAGTAAACAAAACTACATTAAAAAAAAAAAAAAAACAAGACATTTGGGTCATCTTTTTTTTTTGCAACTTGAGGACTTTGATTTGTTTTATGCTACACTGCAAAAAAGCATGCTTTGAGTTTTGTCGTGTTTCTAAGTCCAAATATCAAAAATATTCTTAAATCAAGAAACATTTTCCAGACAAGCAAAACATATTGTTTTGTTTTAAGAAAAATAGAAGATTTTTGGACAATGGAGTACCTAAAATAATTGTGTTTTTCATTTTGAAGCAAAATAATCTTGTTTTTCAGTGTGAAGGTATTTTACTTACCCTGTACTGAAAACAACGGCTTTTTGGTGTGATCAAATGTAATAAATTTACTGTCATAAATTTTAAATTGTGATCAAATGTAATAAATTTACTGTCATAAATTTTAAATTGTGATCAAATGTAATAAATTTACTGTCATAAATTTTAAAATGTGATATTAAATCTTGAGGATAACTAGATTTTCCTGAGCAAATGTTTAAAATTTACAGATTTTCTTCATGTTATAATTGAACTGAAATAGTTTAATATAAGTAGCAGGCCTGGATTGGCTAATCGGGTGCACCGTCAGAATTCCCAGTGAGCCGGTACGTTTTTTGGCCGTGAGGGCTGGTGTCCCTAGCTGCTTGCACTCTCAGCAGTTGCACTTTTTTCCATTTATTTATTTGACCATAGCCACACTATTTTTATTCATTATTTTGCCGCAGCCTCGCTCTTTTTATTTATTTTCTCTCAGCCCCGTGAGCAAAATGTTGCATCATTCCACCCCAAACAGCGGCAACTTAATGAATATTAATTAATATTAATGAATATTACACCTGCTCAATGAAAATCAGATGATTGACTACATTAATAAATCTGACATAACTTGATCAGAAATCTAAATAGGGGAGAAAAAGAGTAAACATCAGCAGCAGATAACAGTGCAATACTTATTTTTTATCCCGAACACATCATCTTAACTGTGCCATCTTTGTCTAGTGGTTAGCATGTTGCGTTACAATGCCGCCGATCCGAGTTCAAATCTCACTAGGATAATTAATTTTTTTATTTTTTCATTTTTAGTGTTAAGACATATAATACTGTTTGGGTTACTTATGTAAGGGTACATTTTTTGTGTGTGTGTGTGTGTGTGTGTGTGTGTGTGTGTGTGTGTGTGTGTGTGTGTGTGTGTGTGTGTGTGTGTGTGTGTGTGTGTGTGTGTGTGTGTGTGTGTGTGTGTGTGTGTGTGTGTGTGTGTGTGTGTGTGTGTGTGTGTGTGTGTGACGACCGTTACAAAGGACTGGATATCTATAAAGAATTAACGTTCTGATATTTATGAAAAACATTTGAAGTTCTAAAGCAGCTGTGTCCTTGAAAAATATGTGTTAGTGTCATTAGAAACTGAAATGGAAATTACGTTATTTTAATATAGTCAGACGTCGACTGAGGTGGGCCGGTTTTTAAACTCCAGAGCTAAAAAGGAGTCCCACTCTGGCCCTGATAAGTAACAATTTACCTGTTATATTCAAAGGTTTTCTAATCATTGCAAATAAACCTACTAAACTTAAGCACATTTTAATCTGAAGTATTGCCTTAGCCGGCATCCGTTTATCATAAATTGATAATACAAAGCAAGTGAAGAAAAAACATATCAACAAAACTTGATTATCAAAGTGCTCTTGAGATCAAACATTGTTTTTTGTGAAGCTTATTCATAAACTAATTTGGAGAGGATCACGTGCTTATGATTTATCACGGCCGGTCTCGCATTTGCTAATCACTATCTTCCAATCATACGAGCCCTAAGCTACTACAAATAGCCACAGTTTTCAGTTCACTTTATCTTGGTTTGGAAGAAACCCCCCTCCTCCCCTATTCTCCTCCTTTACCTCTGATTGGGCGGCACGGCGGCCCAGTGGTTAGCACTGTGAGCCCCACAGCAAGAACACTGCCAGCCCTGGTTCCACAGGACCGGTGGGTGTTTCTGTGGGGAGTTTGTATGTTCTTCCCGTGTCCGCGTGGGTTTTTCCCAGGTTCTCAGGTTTCCTCCCACCATCCAAAGACATTCAACATGCATAACAATCAAGCTTTTGTCTAACCCCTTGTGTTCCCTTAGCTACCGCAGCAGGGGAGTTCTGAGATCCACCGAGCTCGGGCTCCCCTCTCGCTCTGCCAACGGGAGGAAGCCCCGGGCTCGAGGAGCCCTTGAGCTCGGGGCTCTCTCCCGGGACAGCATGCCAATCAAGCTTTTATAAATCATCAGCTAAGTGTGAACTCTTGAAATATCCATTAATATGAGCCCCACTGTAGCTAAATCTAAAACAGCTCATTTTTCCTGTTGTCAGTCTGGATAAAGGGCTTCATGTCGTATATTACTAATCAAATTAAGTTTTGACATATTTACAGTAGGAAATTTGCAGAATATATTCACCATGATCTTTACCTGCTGATTCGAATGTTATCACTTGATTGAATGGGTGTCATCAATGGGTATCAGCTGATAAGTAGTGGCCTTCTGTGCCTACTTGTAGGCTTGGCAGGCTGTTATTACCCATGCACATGGTTAACCAGCTATAGCTTTTACAAGAATTATTTATGTTATGTATTAAATATGCCATTAATTGTATTTTATTAACATCTACCCCAACCCTAAACCCAACAATCACAGCAATGTAAAGATAGATCTGGATCTGAAGCCTTAGCATGCCTGATTAACCATGTGGATGGATGATAAAAGCCTTCTGAGCCTACCAGTAATACTGGCCCATATCTAGAGCACTTATATGCCTATTCAATCGAGTGACTACATTCGAAGTGGGTGTCTTTACTGAATATCCCAATGATTTTTTTTTTCACTGAGATCGCTGCATCTTAGATGTAAATGGGACATATAGGCGCACAGTTAAATGTAGAGCATCACAACATTATTCCTCTGCAGTTTCTGGGTCAATAAATCCTGCAAGCTTCATATTTACAGGCCAGATGTTGGTCATGAAGCTGGGCTGTGACTCATGCTTGCTGGATCTGGTTTCATCAAGTGTCCAGCATTTTTCACTCGTCCAGCTACTGTAGACTATTTTTGTTGGATGTGATGAATGACATGCAGTGAAGGAGGCCTGGTTGTGGTTTATTTCTGAAAGCGGTTATAGAGATTGAGGACACATTTATGAAGGTGTATTTGAGCAAATGTGACATTGTTTAGCAATGGGTTTAAATAACATCATTCAAGTGTGACTTAAAAAAAGTGAGGAATGCATTTAAAGCATATCCCTGTATATGCATTCTTTGGGCTATTAATATTAATTAATCACCCATAAAGGAAAATTCTGTCATCTGCGCAGCCTTCCCTTGTCCGAAACCAACACTCAAAAATAGTTTTGCTGTTTGTTCAAAAACTACTTATTACAAATGAGCTGAGACAACACAGTTTCTTACAAATTTTTTGTTTTAGGTTCAATCCAGTTAGATTTGTTAAGGTTACTTAATCTATTTGTGTTGGGACATCAGGAAGAAATTGTGTGAAACCCTGTAGTTTTTTTTTTTCTTTTTTCTCCTATTGATCCATACTCACTGGCCACTTTATTAGGTACACCTTACTGGTATCAGGTTGCAACCCCTTTGTCTTCAGAACTGCCTCAATCCTTTGTGACATAAATTCAACAAGCTACTGGAAATAGTCCTAAGACAGCATGCAGTTGCTGCAGATTTGTCGGCTGTCAGCTAGTGTCCCCTTTACTTTTACTGGGGCATTAGGACTCACACAGACCACAGGTTGAGCGCCCTCTGCTGGCCTCACTAACACCACTTCCAACAGCAACCTAGTGTTCCTTAGTGGTCTCCCATCCAGGTACTGACCAGGCTCAGCCCTGCTTAGCTTCAGTGAGTAACCGGTCTTGGGCTGCAGGGTGATATGGCTGTGACATACAATATCAACATCACATGATCCTAAGTCTATGCTGTGCAAAAGTCTGAGGCCATACGTATTGTCATCCAAAAAAAGATTTGAAGTCGATTATTATTTTGCCCCCTAATATTATGTAAAACAACCTCATAGACTTTTACTAAATGGATCTGGCTTTGGTGGCACATAGTAGTTGGTACTGTCACCTCACAGGAAGAAGGTTGCTGGTTCGAATCCCGGCTGGGCATTTCTGTGTGGAGTTTGCATGTTCTCCCCGTGTTGGCGCGGGTTTCCTCCACATGCTCTGGTCCAAACACATGCGCTATAGGTGTATTGAATGAACTAATAGTGTAAGAATGTGTGTGTGTGTGTGAATGAGTGTGTATGGATGTTTCCCAGTATTGGGTTGCTGTGCTGGAATAGTTGGCAGTTCAATGTTCCAGGGTCACGATTTCCCAGGCTTGACAGAATAAGCATTACATTATATATTGCCAACAATTTGGAGCAAGATTTAATGCAAACCTTTAAGATTTTAGACGGAGAGATGGAAAACAAGCAACACTGGATCCAAAGTCCGTTCATACCAAACCGGGTGACCCTTTTATTTTTGTTTTGCTGCTTTTTCTGAGCTGCCACAGAAACTCCAGTATATGTTTGGTCAAGCAAACAAGTGTAATCTCTTCAGAAGGACTCTTTTCATTATTCATCGGTGTTGGGAGGAAAGCAGCTTTTGAGTGACCCTTAAACAGTTTGTGGTTTAAAGCACTTTAGCACTTGTTTAATAAGGATTATCTGTGGTATCGGTGGTTTGTGGGAGGTGGTGCCACCTTATTTTCAACACGTGTGAATTATGGGTCAGTGACGCCGTTCTGGATTTCAGGATTGATTTATTTGTTCAAAACTGTATTTAAAAACATGAGCTAATTGCTAAAACCTCCTAAATAGTCTCATTCTGAAAACGTAGCCCTATATGCATTTCTGGAGATTGTGAATTATGTAGCCAGAAGCAGTGGCGCGGCTAGGACATCCTGGGAATTTTTTACAACAGAGTCAAAACTGCTGAGCAGTATAGAGTCCCCATTAATATACTGGGGCATTAGGACCCACACAGACCGCAGGTTGAGCACCCTCTGCTGGCCTCACTAACACCACTTCCAGCTGCAACCTAGCTTTCCCATGTGGTCTCCCATCCAGGTACTGACCAGGCACAGCCTTGCTTAGCTTCAGTGGCCGACCATGTGAGAGTTGCAGAGAGCTAGCTGCCAGAATCTAGATGTATTTTTGATTTAATTAAATCTAATTTAATAATAAAATAAAAACTGTCAAGTTGCAAACGTTTAGATTTGAAATGAGACCAATCTCTGAATGAGACTGAATCTCTAAATTATTATTATTTTATTATTATTTATTCCAAACATTATCATTTTATAATATATTGTGGATCATCTGATTCAGTGGGTTGTTCACTGGAGACTCACTCTGAACAGTTCATTTGAATCAGTGAGTTGGTTACTGGTGACTCACTCTGAACAGTTCATTTGAATCAGTGAGTTGTTTACATTGTATATTATACGAAACACTTGGTTTGCTTCAACCTAAGTTCCGCAGACAGTATCATAGGTATTTGTTTCTTTTTAAATGTGTTTAATTTACCTTCTTATTTAAAGCAGTTTTTTGTTCCATGTACATCATCATATTCGCTTCGTCATGTGCAACTGAATTATTTTTTGGTTCCCAGCATTTCTACAGAAAGTGGCCGTAGGTCCTTTCGATACAAAGCCCCTTTCGACTGGAACAATCTCCCTTCCTTTTTTAGATCAATTAAATCACTTCATCTTTTTAGGGCTAATTTATTTTCTCTTCCAGAAACAACTTGCGAATGTTTTTAAATTTGGCTCCAAATTAAATAAATGTTTATTATTTATTTGCATATCAAATTGTTTGTACTTTTGGTTATATGTTGTTGCTTATTTAGGGTTAGGATTATGGGAAGTGTTTCAGGTGGAGTGTGCTGCTTGTTTGATTGTTTGTTTGTTTGTCTTGTCAAGTGTATGTACATTATGATGTGTTGTACTCTGTTTGATTTGTGAACTTTTAGGGACCCCCTCGAAAATGAAATGATTCATCTCAAGGGGCTATCCCATTCAATAAATTCTATTCTATTCTATTCTATTCTATTCTATTCTATTCTATTCTATTCTATTCTACTGGAGACTCACTCTGAACAGTTTTTTTTGAATCAGTGAGTTGTTTACTGGAGACTCACTCTGAACAGTTTTTTTTGAATCAGTGAGTTGTTTACTGGAGACTCACTCTGAACAGTTAATTTGAATCAGTGAGTTGGTTACTGGTGACTCACTCTGAACAGTTCATTTGAATCAGTGAGTTGTTTATGGAAGACTAACCTTGAATGGATTATTTGAATCGGTGAGTTGTTTATTGAAGAGTAACTCTGAACGAATCTATGAATGAGTGAGTTTTTTTTACTGGAAAGTAACTATAAATGGATCATTTGAAACAGTGTGGCTGTTTCTCAATTCCAAGAACGCAGAGAACGGACTTGCGTTCTTGTGGAAACTGCTCTTGCCAGGTGTCCTCGGAAGAACAAGCTCAGGAGACCACGAGAACAGAGAACGCGTCCTGTGAGGAATGAGATGCTGCGTTCTTCCTGATGGTTTTTAATTTTAAATAATTTAAACATTACAGCATTCATACATCAACTTAATGTTTTTTCCCTTCTCAATATATATACTATGCATTAAGACTTTACAAATATACGTTGCACAATATAAATAAAACAGATTTTATAACGAATTTCAGCAAACAAACACCCTTATTGTGTTTATTCCATTATTAAGATGTCTATGGTGATGTTTATATTCAACATCTCATTTAGGGAAACTCCTGAGGTAAATAAGTTAAATCTCTGAACTTTAATAATAAATCTAAATAAAATGCTGCGCTTCCCACCTCCAGTCGCAATGACTTCTGGGACTTCTAGAGCAAGTTCGGTGCTCAAGTCTGCATCGGTGCGTCCTCGATATCAAGAACACATCTGGCAAGTTTCATGCGTCCTCCGTTCTTGCGGTCTTGAGTACTGGAACTGAACTTTGGCAACTGATGATGACGTTACACGAGAACACGAGGAGGCAAGACCGCTGAAGAATGCATAATGAGAAACAGCATGTGTTTTGATTGGAAACTCACTCTGAATGGATCATTCGAATCAGTGAGTTGTTTATTGAAGAATAACAATGAATGGATCATTTAAATCAGTGTGTTGTTTATTGGAAACTAACTCTTAATAGATCTTTTGAATCAGTGAGTTGTTTTTCTAGAGATTCATTCTGAACAGACCGTAAGAATCAGTGAGTTGCTTACTGGAAACTCACCCTGAATAGATCATCTAAATCATTGGGTTGTTTACTGGAGACTCATTCTGAATGAAGCATCTGTGAGTTGTGTAGTATAGGCTCAGTCTAAAAGGATCATTTGAATCAGTGAGTTGTTTTCCTTGAGACTCAATCTGAACATAATTTGAATCAATGAGTTGTTTACTTAAGAATCACTCAGAACAGACCATCTGAATCAGTGAGCTGCTTTTTTGAACCTCACTCTTAATAGATCATTTGAATTAATGAGTGACATTCTTGAACCTCACTCCTAATAAATCATTGGAATCAGTAAGTTGTTTAATGGAGACTCATTCTGAACGAATCATCTGAATCAGTGAGTTGTTTTACCTGAGACCCACTTTGAACAGATCATTTGAATCAGTGAGTTGTTTTACTTGAGACTCACTCTGAACAGATCATTTGAATCAGTGAGTTGTTTAACTTGAGACTCACTCTGAACAGATCATTTGAATCAATAAGTTGTTTACTTAAGAATGACTCAGAACAGACCATCTGAATCAGTGAGTTGCTCTTTTGAACCTCACTCTTAATAGATCATTTGAATCAGTAAGTTGTTTACTGGAGACTCATTCTGAGCAAATCATCTGAATCAGTAAGTTGTTTAGCGAAGGCTCAATATAAATGGATCATTTGAATCAGTGAGTTGTTTTACTTGAGACTCACTCTGAACAGATCATTTGAATCAGTGAGTTGCTTTCTTGAGATTCACTCTGAATTAGTCATTTGAATCAGTAAGTTGTTTACTGGAGACTCATTCTGAACGAATCCCCTGAATCAATGAGTTGTTTAGTGAAGGCTCAATATGAATAGATCATTTGAATCAGTGAGTTGTTTTACTTGAGACTCACCCTGAACAGATCATTTGAATCCATGAGTTGTTTACTTAAGAATTACTCTAAACAGAGCATCTGAATCAGTGTGTTGCTTTCTTGAGCCTCACTCTTAAAAGATCATTTGAATCAGTGAGTTGTTTACTGGAGACTCATTCTGAACGAATCATTCATAATCAGTGAGTTGTTTAGTGAAGGCTCAATCTGAATGGATCATTTAAATCAGTGAGTTGTTTTCCTTGAGACTCACTCTTAACAGACCATTTGAATCAATGAGTTTTTTTCTTAAGAATCACTCAGAACAAACCATCTAAATCAGTGAGCTGCTTTTTTGAGTCTCACTCTTAATAGATCATTTGAATCAGTGAGTTGCTTTCTTGAGCCTCACTCTTAGATCATTTGAATCAATGAGTTGTTTTCTGGAGACTCATTCTGAACGAATCACCTGAATCGGTGAGTTGTTTAGTGAAGGATCAATATGAATGGATCATTTCAATCAGTGAGTTGTTTTACTTGAGACTCACTCTGAACAGATCATTTGAATCAGTGAGTTGCTTTCTTGAGACTCACTCTGAACAGATCATTTGAATCGGTGAGTTGTTTTCTGGAGACTCATTCTGAATAAATCATCTGAATCAGTGAGTTGAGCCTCACTCTTAATAAATCATTTGAATCAGTGAGTTGTTTACTGGAGACTCATTCTGAACGAGTCATCTGAATCAGTGAGTTGTTAAGTGAAGGCTCAATATGAATGGATCATTTAAGTCAGTGAGTTGTTTTACTTGAGACTCGCTCTGAACAGATCATTTGAATCAGTGAGTTGTTTACTTAAGAATCACTCTGCATAGACCATCTGAATCAGTGAGTTGCTTTCTTGAGACTCACTCTGAACAGATCATTTGAATCGGTGAGTTGTTTTCTGGAGACTCATTCTGAATAAATCATCTGAATCAGTGAGTTGAGCCTCACTCTTAATAAATCATTTGAATCAGTGAGATGTTTACTGGAGACTCATTCTGAACGAGTCATCTGAATCAGTGAGTTGTTTAGTGAAGGCTCAATATGAATAGATCATTTAAGTCAGTGAGTTGTTTTACTTGAGACTCGCTCTGAACAGATCATTTGAATCAGTGAGTTGTTTACTTAAGAATCACTCTGAATAGACCATCTGAATCAGTGAGTTGTTTTTCTTGAGACTCACTCTGAACAGATAATTTGAATCAGTGAGTTGTTTACTTAAGAATCACTCTGAATAGACCATCTAAATCAGTGAGTTGAGCCTCACTCTTAATAAATCATTTGAATCAGTGAGTTATTTACTGGAGACTCATTCTGAACAAATCATCTGAATCAGTGAGTTGTTTAGTGAAGGCTCAATATGAATGGATCATTTGAATCAGTGAGTTGTTTTACTTGAGACTCACTCTGAACAGATCATTTGAATCAGTGAGTTGCTTTCTTGAGCCTCACTCTTAATAGATCATTTGAATCAATTAGTTGCTTTCTTGAGACTCACTCTGAATGAATGATTTGTATCAGTAAGTTGCTTACATGAGACTCACTTAGAATAAATCATTCGAATCAGTGAGTTGTTGGTAGTTAGCCTAAGAAATGAATTTCTCAGTAAAATTTGTGAACTGATCTAACAGGTATACAGATAATTGTCAGCTTGTTCATGAATTAAAAATACGGTCCACCACTATGGTCTATTTATGATAACTGTTAAAATAGCATTTACACTTTACAACAACGTTTAAAAAGTGAAAGTGACAATGTCCAGCCGATGTTGTCTGGTATCACAGGACAATATAATGATGGCTTTTTCAAAGCTCTCAGCTAAGACAAAGCTAAGCTTTATTATTCAGATTAGACTGAAAACATTTTCCACTCAGCATGAGTCCTGAACAGACTGACAAAGCTGCTTATTATTGCCTAATGGACAATAAACAGTGAGCTGAACAGCGACTTACATCTGTCCACAGTGATTATGTGACGCTCAGGTAAACTCTGCCTGTAAAATAATGAAAGATGAGAGCCAATCAGTGCTATTGTTTAAGCTAATCTGGAGCTTGTAATCTCAATATGAATTCAGTCGATGTATTTTCTGTGTATTAATAGCAGAATAAAATATGTCCCCAGTGTTGTCCTAGTGTTTTTGGGTAATCCTCAATAGTGATGCTCATGTAATGGCCTTTAGCTGAGATTAAGCTTGTATACGGAGGGCTTCTGAGATTGTTTTAAAACTAATTGGTGCTCTTTGGATATTCAGGATTATTGTGTTCAGAAGGGAAGATGTCCAGCCACCTCCTCTGTTTAAAACGACCTGCCTTTTTCAGGAGAAATACTACTGTGTTTTTCCAGGAATGACAGAAATCATTCAGCTTTAGTGGCTGTAAATGTAAAATATACATGTAAATGCTTTTACTATATGTTTTTATATCTTATGTAATCAAAGTTAAGGCTACAGTGGCTCAGTGGTTAGCACTGTTGCTTCACAGCAAGCTGGGTCAGTAGGCGTTTCTGTGTGGAGTTTGCATGTTCTCCTTGTGTTGGCGTGGGCTTCCTCCGGATTCTCCAGTTTCCCCAGCTGTCCAAACACATGTGCTACAGGTGAATTGGATGAACTAAATTTACTGTAGTGTTTGTGAATGTGATGGGGGTTTCTCAGTACTGGGTTGTAGCTGGAAGGGCATCCGCTGTGTAAAACATATGCTGAAATACTTGTCGGTTCATTCCGCAGCATGCATTTTAAACCCAATTCAAATGCATTAGTTTGTAATGTTGTGACTTGAAGCAAAACTCCAGGACTTTTTGGCAGATGTCAGCAGTGTTTGCCTCTCATTTACATAAAGTTCATAATTTCGCAACTTTCTGACGATCTCAACACTTGCTCTGCTGTCAATCCAACAGTTGCAAACCTGTGACTGAGCGTTTTTACAGCATGAGATGAGAAGAGAATAGTTTTTAAGTGTGAAGTTCATGTTGATCCAAAATGTTGTTTATTTTGTATGCATAGTGTGATAAGTAATGTAACGAATTAAAATAAGGATATAAACAAAATGGAAAATTTATCTACAGAGTTGAAGACAATTATTAATCATCCTGTGAAATTGTTGTAATAAATTTTAGATATTTTATTTGGTCTTTGCCATGATAACAGCATATAAAATTTTACTAGTTATTTAAAGTGCAATTTAAGTTAATTAGGTTAATTCATAGTAATTATTATAAGAAATGCTGTGAAAATATTCTTGCTCTGTTAGGAAATAGCAGACAGCACTTGGGAAATAAATAAAATAAAGTAAAATATAAAATAAAAAAATTTTAATAAAATTTTAAAATATTAAAATAAATGAACATATTAATAAAATAGCAACAATAAAGTAAGAAAATATATAAATAAAATATATAAACAAAATATAAAGATTAAATAAAATTAAAATTAAATTAAAGTAAAAGATACAAATTAAAATAAAAAATAATAAAATTAACTAAAAATATAAATAAAATAAGAAAATAAAAATATATTTAAGCAAAAAGAAAATAATGAACAAAATAAAATCTATAAATAAAATAAAAATAAAGAAATAACAAAGCTAAAAATATAAATAAAATTAAAAATATAAACCAATAAAATATAAATAAAATAACATAATTAAAAATATTAAATACAAATTATAAAGAACATATTAAATAAAATAATAAAAAATGAATATAATAAAATATTAAAATAAAATAAATGAAAAATAAATAAATAAAATAACAATAATGAAGTAAAAAATATAAATAAAAAATGTAAAGATAAAAAATATAAAAATAATATATATATATATATATATATATATATATATATATATATATATATATATATATATATATATATAAAAATAACATTTTATTAAAATAAAAAATAAAAATAAAAATAATAAAATAAATAAATAAAATACAAATATAAATAAAATAATAAAAATTACAAACATATATAAAACAAATAAAAATATATATATAAATAAAAAATATAAATAAAATTTAAATAAATAATAATATAAAATAAGGAAATAAAAATAAATAAATAAAATTACCTAATTAAAAATATTAAATAAAATATATAAATAAAATCAAATGAATAAAAGAAATATAAAGAAAAGAAAAGAAGTAACAAAAAAAGAAAAGAAACAGGATGGCTTATAATGTAGCTGTTTTTTGCACAGTGCATAAATCAGAATGTGCTAAGTGCAAAGAAAAAATGCTAAATTGGGTGATTTAGTAATTTATAATGATGTTATCTAATTTAATCTTTTTTTGTTCATATTTTGCAGGTGGTCACCTCTCCTGAAAGACAAAGTGTGGTGAGTCTAAATGTTTCATTCAACACACATGAAAAAGTACTATAGGAATTTATAGTAAATGCTTTAGTGTTTATGAACCTTACTAGTGTATTATACTGTATATATTATATTATATACAACACTTTGTTTATGAATACCACAGCATACTGTAGTAGTAACTATAGTGAACTGCTAAACTGTAATAAACAATGTGATGTACTTCAGTAAACTGTGGTGTATTGTAATATTATATGCTCTACAGTTGTCAAACTAGAGTATTGGGTCATTTGTTTATTTTGCTATAGTCGTGGTGTTTCCATAGCAACAGATTATTTTAAGTACTTTACTATAGCATGTTCACAATAGCATTTACTATAAATTACTGTAGTAATTTTTTTAATGTGGGACTTTATGCTGTGTGAATTGGAGAACACTTGACTGGATTTGACTGAACTGACAAAAAACTGCTAATGAATATTAAATAAGGGGCTGCACGGTGGCTCAGTGGTTATCACAGTCACCTCACAGCAATAAAGTTGCTGGTTTGAGTCTCGGCTGGGTCAGTTGGCATTTCTGTGTGGAGTTTGCATGTTTTCCCCGTGTTGGTGTGGGTTTCCTCCGGGCACTCCGGTTTTCGTCACAGTCCCAACATGCGCTATAGGTGAAATGGATATAAACCACACTGGCCGTAGTCTACACTCTGGGTTGCGACTGGAAGGGCATCTGCTGCGTAAAACATACGCTGTAATAGTTGGCGGTTCATTCCTCAGTGATGACCTGATAAATCAGAGACTAATCCAAAGGCAAATGAATGAATGAATGAGACTAATTAAAGGTCTGCTGTGGCAACTCCAGATAAATAAGGGACTAAGTCGAAGAAAAGGGAATGAATAGAAAAAAAAGGTTATTATTAAAAAAATTTTCAGTGGCTAACAATGTTGCTATGCTAATGCTAACGTTGTTGTTGTTGCAGTTAAATGATGACCAAATGTGTTATGTGCTAATAAAAAAAAACAAAAAATAATAAAGCAATTAGCTTTTTCTTAAAGCTAAATGTTTGCAGTTTACACTATATGTATTATATATATATATATATATATATATATATATATATATATATATATATATATATATATATATATATATATATATATATATATATATATATATATATGTGTGTGGATATGTGTGTATATATATATATATATATATATATATATATATATATATATATATATATATATATATATATATATATATATATATATATATATATATATATATATATATGTGTGTGTGGATATGTGTATATATATATATATATATATATATATATATATATATATATATATATATATATATATATATATATATATATATATGTATATGTGTGTGGATATGTGTATATATATATATATATATATATATATATATATATATATATATATATATATATACATATATACATATATACATATATATATATATATATATATATATATATATATATATATATATATATATATATATATATATATATATATATATATATATATATATATATATATATATATATATATATATATATATACAAGATTTGATAACAACCAAAGAAATCCATATATAGAAAGAAAACAAAACTAATTGGTTTAAAAATTAAGTTATGCATAATAAAATAAAATTAAGCAAGGAAAAAGTATTGAACACATAAAGAAAGGGAGGTGAAGCAACAAGCTAAAGCTAACTAGATAAGTAGTTTTAATCGCTAATACAGCAGATTCATGGGCAATTACATCCTTAATCAACATTTTTTGCCGCAACTAATTTATGAAAGAGTCTGTATTAACTACATTGAGGAGAATCGCTTTAAGGGGGGTTAAAAACCCCCTCCTTACTTAAAATCAACAGTAACTCAGCTGCAGCCTCACAGCCGACGTGTGTGAGTAGGTGAGATGAGTGAAAGCTGTTGAACTCAACTGTTTCTAAATGCATTTTAAATAATAAATGCGGGTTTCTTTCTACTAAGACAATTATTTTAGCTATATATACATATATTTTTCACAATTGAGAGTTTTTATTTTTAATAATTAAATTTAGTTTCATGTCCCCCCGTCCCCCCCCCCGGGATTTACGCCCATGATTAGATGGTTTTGATTGCATGCACATTTTTAAACAAGGAAAATCAGTGCATTTAATGATCAGCAAAAAATGCACGGCGGAGACTCAAATCGAACTTCCTCTGTTGTCTGAGAGCTTGTGATCCGCTTCTATATTTGTACTGGATCTGTGTTACACAAGCCTGTCGTCACTTTAGGGCAGAGGAAGGTGAAGGATGAAAAGTTTTCAGAGCATTGCTTTTCACGCAGGATGGTAGAGGATTTTAAACTGTGTTTTCCACACCTGGAAGAGCCAAGCAAATACATCTTGTTAATGCTTTATTGTTGAGTTGTAAAGGTAATTGCATTTAAAGGGGACCGATTATGACTCCTTAACAAGGTGTAAAATAAGTCTCTGATGTCCCTAGAGTGTGTATATGAAGTTTCAGCTCAAAATACTTCACAAATAATGCTCACACACACACACACACACACACACACACACACACACACACACACACACACACACACACACACACACAAAAACACTACAAAGAATTACAAATACTTAATACCTTTTCTCTAAATTGAGAATTATACATAATGAATGTTATAAATAAACATTTTAATGTTGTAATATGTGTTAGGATAGGACAGACATGAAAAAGACAGATAATACAGTGTACATTCATAAATACACACTGTACACACATTATTTTATAAAGTATGCTCGATAAATAATACATTAAATAAATATAATACACTATTTTATTACATGAAAGTCACAAATAAGCTATTTTGTGTTAATTTGCGAGACTGACACATCATAACCCACTAAGTGTAAAGGATTAGAATAACAGTGTAAAATGAAAACTGTTTGCACTATAAACATTCATAATAACAAATGAAATAAAGTGATAAAGAGATTTGCACTATAAACAAGTTGCACAGCTAAACAGACAACCCAGCATTAGTGCATATTTAATTTAATTTAATTTAATTTAATTTAATTTAATTTAATTTAATTTAATTTAATTTAATTTAATTTAATTTAATTTAATTTAATTTAATTTAATTTAATTTAATTTAATTTAATTTAATTTAATTATTAATTAGATTTTTATTTAATTATTTAATTTAATTTAATTAATAATTTTATTATTTAATTTTAATTTAATTAATTCATTTTAATTTATTTTAATTTGATTTTATTGTCTAATTTTAATGTAATTATTTTATTTTAGTTTATTATTTAATTTAATTAATTTTTATTATTATTTTATTTTAGCTTATTTAATTTAATTATTTAATTAATTTAATTATTTTATTTTATTTGTTTATTTTGTATTATTATTGAATTTTAATTAATAATGTTAATTATTATTTTTATGTTATTTTTAAATTTAAATAAATCATTTATTTTATTGTTTAAATTAATGTAATCATTTGTTTATTTTTTTTTATTCATTTATTTTGTTTTGTTTTATTATTTAATTTATTATTGATTTCACTTTTAATTAAATTTTAATTTTATTTTAATTCTTTTAATTGAATTGAATTGAATTTAATATTTACATATCACTTAAACAGACTTATTTTTTTCTGGTCGGTCTAGGATAGTCACTAGTGAAGGGTTTAAGGATATGTTTGCAAATGGTAGATGGTGTACAGTACTTGTCCTCGATATAAAGATAAGCATAAGCATAAAGAAAGCGTGAGAACAAGGTCAGGCCTCTTCTGTCCACACCCAGCATGCCTCTGGGGAGGAGGCGGGCGAAATACAGCGGTGCAACACCAGAAGAGGAGCAATTGCTCCCTGTATGCAAGAGAGAGAGACAGTGCAAGATAAGGACAGTGTAAGTTTGCATGCGGCGTGAAACAGCGCTGATGTCACTGCTGTAATCTGTGTGTGCGTGTGTTTGTGTGAGCATGCATGAGTGTGACGTGTACTGCATGCTCTGTAGATCAGTTGCATCATTGCATGCTCCATGAGTTGATACTTATTCTGGAGATAAAATAACAGAACAGACAGAAAATGGACCTGTACTGCCGACTGGACTCTCAGGTATGACTCTTGATTTACTACACTGTTTTTAATTGCATGCTAACTCTGCCAGGTGCATTGATTTAATTAATGCACAGCCTGTCTTTGAACTTTAATACAGTCAAATAACATGCATGCTTTAAAAATGAGCCCTTATACTTGTGCATTGGTAAGACTGTGCAGTGCAGTGTCATGCTGGAGAATTGTGTGTGATGCAGTGCTGTTCTCTGCAGGCTGAATGTCATTGATCAGATGCAGGTTATGGTGTGGAGGAGGGGTGCAAGCATGTGCTGAGACTGTAAAGAAGCAGGCTAGCATGCTGCAGATGTCAGACCAGAACTCATTTTCTTTCCTGGACTAGTTTTAATGCTTAGGTGTTTCACAGTCGCATGCACGTTCTTACCTATGGCAGCATTTTACAGAGCAGGTCATGTGGGTTTAACCCCTTAACTGTCCAGTAGCAGGACGCTTATGTTTGCTTCACTATATTGCAATAAAATCCTAATCCAATCATGACAAACTGAATATCACAGGTCCTCTCTATGTTTGTAGCCCAGTTGTGTTGTTTACAGTAGTATTAGACTTTAGGCAGGGTAAGTTTATTTCTATAGCACATTTTATACACGGTGACAAGTATAAGAAAAATAAAAACAAATAATAAAAAACATTAAAAGCAGATGAAAATGTGTTAAATTAGGTTATAAAAGAATTAAAAAGAAGAGAAAGACTGTGGGCCATAGCACAGAGCTTATTCAGTAAAGACACAGCTAAACAGATGAGTTGATTTGAATGTGCCTAATGTTGTAGCACATCTGATCGTTTCTGGAAGCTGATTCCAGCGGTAGGGGTGCTGTTAGTAGCTGAAGGCCGATTCCCTCTGCTTTGACTGGGAACTTTCTAATTTACTTGATCCTAATGATCTGAGTGATCTGTCAGGTTTGTTTTCAGTGGGCATATCTGTAATGCATTTAGGTCCTAGGCCATTTAGTAATTTTATAGTCCAGTAGTAATATTTTTAAAATCTATTCTGAATGTAACTGAATGCAGGGAGAACATGCAAACTCCACAGAGATACACCAACTGACCCAGCCGAGGCTTGAACCAGCAACCTTCTTGCTGTGAGGTGACTGCACTATCTACTGCGCCATTGCGTCACCCTAAATCCTAATCTAATCATTAGAAACGTCTAAGTCTTCTGAATTCATATTTTACCACTGTTTTTACTAATGTTTTATGTAGGAAGAAGGCTAAAACCGACTTTATAAAAGACATATTGGGTGTAATGTAACAAAATATACATTTATTGTTTTATTTTCATAAATTTAAAGGCACATAACTTTAGTTTTATTTACCTTTTTGAGCTACAATCTGACATTGGTCTTCTTTAAAATGAAATTAAAGTCAGCATGAACTGGAATTAGCAATCGTTTTTTTTCCTGTATTGTGACTTTTTATGGAAACAATATTTAATGAGTCAACAGTGGGCGTGGCTAATTTTTTCTACTGCGAGCTGATTGGATGTAGTAAAGTAGGTATTTCATTCAGAAAAATCTGGAGTTATTACAACCTAACAGACTCCTCCTGCTCACCATTTCTGTTTGTTGTCTAAACTGACAACGCCCAATACAGACAGACCTAATTTGAGAATTTAAATGCATTTTCACATTTTGATGTCAAATTACAGGGGAAAACTATTTATTTTATCCAAATGACATGGCAGATGAATTGTTTAAAATAAAACTAGCAATGTGAGCTAACAAAATCAGTATGGTTAGTTTTGATTTCATTTGTACTTTAGGCTTTGCTTATCTTTAAATCTATGCACTAAACTAAAGCATTGAACATTGGCATTCATTTAAGCTGAATATGTTTTTTTTTAATGTTCAAAAAATGTAGGCGACAGTTAAGGGCTTAAGAAAATGATCTTTGTTGCATTTTTTAATGCAGCTGTGCTTCAATGAAAACAATCTGCAAAGTTGTTAATCATGATTAAGAAATTGTCTCATAAAAACAACTAGGGGTGGCACGGTGGCTCAGTGCTTATGTAACCCTCACAGTCCTACGCCAC
This sequence comes from Danio rerio, assembly GCF_052040795.2. Taxonomy (NCBI): domain Eukaryota; kingdom Metazoa; phylum Chordata; class Actinopteri; order Cypriniformes; family Danionidae; genus Danio; species Danio rerio. The sequence goes on along the minus strand of NC_141029.1, from coordinate 53,523,457 downwards.
CCAACTCGCTCTGAGCTGGCATCGAACTGACGTCCATCCGCATGGGAGTCAGTTGCTCTAACCAGGAGTCTAAAGACAATGGCATCTAGCTGTTGTCGCTAGAGCACCTTTAGAGGTCAGAGGAGTGAGGTTTACCTGCACAGCACTTACTAGCTGGCCTCCGTTACACTTAGCACTGTCGCCTCATAACAAGAAGGTGGTTCGAGCCCTGGCTGGGCCAGTTGGCATTTCTGTGTGGAGTTTGCATGTACTCACCGTGTTGACGTGGGTTTCCTTTGGGTGCTCTGGTTTCCCCCATAGTTCAAAGACATGCGCTATAGGAGAATTAAATAAACCAAATTTGCCGTAGTGTATGTCTGTGAATGAGTGTGTATGGGTGTTTCCCAGTACTGGGTTGCAACTGGAAGGGCATCCGCTGATTAAAACATACACTGGATAAGTTAGCGGTTCATTCCACTGTGGCAACCCCTGGTGAATAAAGGGACTAAGCTGAAGGAAAATGAAATGTGAGTTGATGAATAGTAAAAGAGCTGATTTGTGTGCCGTACAGCATTCATTGCAGCGGATTTATTCAGCTGATGATAGTGATGTTTTTCTCCATCTGCCTCATTCAGGATGCTCAATATGATTATCTGTTTCATCCAATTAAATCAATGCAAACCATCACGGGACACTCTCTAATCTCCCCGACTGCCCTCATGCTGCTTTAGAGGACTAGTTCAACCAAAGATGAAAAGGCTGTCATCATTTACTCACATTCATGCGGCTGAAACCTGCATGCACTTTTTAGAATTTCTTTACAGTATGTTGGCTCCCAAACAACATTGGACCCTGTTGACTTCCATAATAATGTATAACAACTAAGTCCTTATTAATACCTCAAGAGTACATACCTAAAAAGTACAACTCTTAGATACTAATATACATTTGAGGTACCAACAAATGTCTTATCATTAATCCTAGTTGTAAGAACAATAAATAATAAATTGACTTCTAGTTGTTCATTAGGAAAAGTGGCAGAAGGTCGAGATTCTCATAGATTTCAGTCAAGTTTGGTGAAGGAACAATCATGGTTTGGGGTTACATTCAGTATGGGTGTGTGTGAGAGATCTGCAGAGTGGATGGCAACATCAACAGCCTGAGGTATCAAGACATTAGTGCTGCCCATTACATTACAAACCACAGGAGAGGGCAAATTCTTCAGAAGGATAATGCATGAAGCGCTTCAGCCTCCACATCAAAGCTCCTGAAAGCAAAGGAGGTGCTCCAGGATTGGCCAGCCCAGTCACCAGACATAAACATTATTGAGCTACTGGAGTAAGATGGAGGAGGCGTTAAAGATGAAAAATCTTGATGAGCTCTGGGACTCCTGCAAGAACGCTTTCTTTGCCATTCCAGATGACTTTATTAATCAGTGATTTGAGTCATTGCAGAGATGTATGGATGCAGTCCTCCAAGCTCATGATGGAGTCAGACACAATATTCATTCTGTCTCCACTGCAGCATGACTTTATATTCTATACTGGACATTATTTCTGTTCAGTGACCAGACTCTTGTCTAAGCAAATTCAGACCGCACTGTCCTAATGACATCATTCAAAATCAAGACATGATCATATTTTATTGTGGTAAAATAAGCGTATTCTAGAGGCCTTTGCTTTTCATATAAGCCACTTCGGATACCAAATGATCACCAGAAGTAGAGTTATTTTATTGTTGTTCCTACAACTTTGATAGGCAACAAGACTTTTGTCAGGAGGTGTACAGTACCGATATATACCTGTAAGTACAAATATGCACCCTTTGAAAAGATACCACCAAAGTGACAGCTCTCGTACCTTTACTCCTAAGAGAGCATTGTAAGTTTGCACACAACAAAAGTAGAATTTTTCCAAATATTTTATAGATTGATATATTTGAGCGCAGTGGGTAGCAAAATCACCTTACAACAAGATAGTTTCTGGTTCAAGCTTCGGTTGGGTCAGTTGCCGTTTCTCTGTGGAGTTTGCTTGTTCTCTCCGTGTTGGCGTGGGTTTTCTCCGTGTGCTCCGGTTTCCCCCACAAGTCCAAAGACATGCAGTATTAGTGAATTGGGTAGGCTAAATTGTCCATAGTGTATGAATGATGTAAGTACATTTTATTAGGTACACCTGTCAAACTGATTGTTAATGCATATTTCTAATCAGCCAATCACATGGCAGCAACTCAAAGCATTTAGGCATGTATAAATGGTCAAGATGATCTGCTGCAGTTCAAATCGAACATCAGAATGAGGAAGAAAGGGGATTTAAGTGACATTGAACGTGGCATGGTTGTTGGTGCCAGACGGGTTGGTCTGATGATCTACTGGGATTTTCACTCACCACCATCTCTATATAGGGTTTACAGAGAAGGGTCCGAAAACAGGAAATATCAAGTGAGCGGCAGTTCTGTGGGCGCAAATGCCTTGTTGATGCCAGAGGTCAGAGGAGAATGGCCAGACTGGTATTTGGCGTCAACAACATGAAAGCATGGATCCATCCTGCCTTGTATCAGTGGTTCAGGCTGGTGGTGGTGTAATGGTATGGAGGAGATTTTCTTGGCAAACTTTGGGCTCATTAGTACCAATTGAGCATTGTTTCAACACCACAGCCTACCTGAGTATTGTTGCTGACCATGTCCATCCCTTTATGACCACAGTGTACACATTTTTTGATGGCTACTTCCAGCAGGATAACGCACATAAAGCGTGAATCATCTCAGACTAATTTCTTGAACATGACAATGAGTTCACTGTACTCAAATGGCCTCCACAGTCACCAGACCACAATTCAATAGAGCACCTTTGGGATGTGATGGAACGGGAGATTCTCATCATGGATGTGCAGCCAACAAATCTGCAGCAGTTGTGTCCTGCTATCATGTCAATATGGAGCAAAATCTCTTAGGAATATTTCCAGTAGCTTGTTGAATCTACGCCACGAAGGATTAAAGGCAAAAGGGGGTCCAACACTGTACTAGTAAGGTGTACCTAATAAAGTGGCCGGTGAGGGCACGTGTTGTGACTTGTGTGCATTTTTTAACATTTGAATATCAAGATAGACTTAGGATTGTAATTGATTACTTTTAGAAGTAACGTTGATGCACATCTCTTGAGTAAATACTGTCTCTACATCCCAGCATGCTTCGTGACACTAATAAAGTCACTGCTGTGTTTTTGCAGGCTGTTGTCGCATGTCACATCTTCTTGGATCTTCTGTGAGTTTATCCTTTCATGAGGTTTAAGTGCACAAAGATATTTCTCCTCTAGCTAAGAGGATTTCCCGTCAATCTGTGTCCATTTATTTGGAAACAAGCATTAAAATTAAGCTGGTTGCTCTTTCTGTTATTTGGGCGAAAATCCAAAGTTTCTTTTTTCTTGGAAATTTCCACAAAAGCGAGATTATGTTCAGGAGTAATGGACCTGCATGCTGAGAAAATAGCAGATGTAATTATTCAAGTGTTATTTCACTGATAGTTTTGCTTCTAAAATTATAGCAAAGCAGTGTTTTTCAGCCAGCTGGAATCGATTAGATCCTCAAGAGAATACAGTGATGAAAAACAAGATGGTGACTTAATTTATCTGTCTGTAGCTAGACTTTTGTCTAGCAGCTTCTTTAGACTGTAACCATACTTCTGACTTTATCTGCCCGAGAACTGAGACGTTTGCCTTTTTTCTGTCTGTATAAAATACTGTACAAACTGACTATTCCACTGACTTCAAACAGTATTCAAAAACAAAGCAGGCTGTAGGGCTGTGCAATATGACCGTTCACAGTTTAACTACATGATGTAACTACAGATGAGTTGAGCTTTAAATGAGAAAAGATGCTAACGGTCCAATCCGATTCAATGATCTATGCTAAGCTAAGCTAAAAGTTTCACATCAGCCTAGAAAATAGGAACTTTTCATATTCCATCAGTCTTAGTACACGATAAAACTAATGAAGAGTCGAGCTTTAAATAGGAAAATGATCAAAACTCTTTGGCCATTTTTGAGCAAGATGGTAATGGTCTTATCTGATTTAATGACCTATGCTAAGCTAAGCTAAGCTAAAAGTATCACATCAGCCTAGACCCCTGCTGAAAAAATCCAGCTTAAACCAGCCTAGGCTGGTTTTAGCTGGTCAACCAGGCTGGTTTTAGAGGGGTTTTGGCCACGTCCAGGCTGGTTTCCAGCCATTTCCAGCCTGGTCTTAGCTGGTTAGGCTGGGAGATGACCAGCTAAAACCAGCTTGACCAGCCTAGCAGGCTGCCTAGCAGGCTGGGAGCCCAGCCAAAACCAGCTATGTCCAGCTTAAACCAGGCTGGTCAAGCTGGTTTTAGCTGGATTTAGCTGGTCATTTTCCAGCCTGACCAGCTAAGACCAGGCTGGAAATGGCTGGAAACCTGCCTGGAAGTGGCCAAAACCCCTCTAAAACCAGCCTGGTCGACCAGCTTAAACCAGCCAACCAGCCTAGGCAGGTTTAAGCTGGATTTTTTAGCAGGGACAATTTAATTTTCTGTCAGTCTTAGTACTCGATATAACTACAGAACAGTCAAGCTTTTAATAGGAAAGTAATTGAAACTGGTTATTTTTTGAGTGAGATGCTAATGGTCTAATCCGATTCAATGATCTATGTTAAGCTAAGCTATAAGTATTATATCAGCCTAGAAAATATAAACTTTTCATTTTCCATCAGTCTCAGTACACTATTTAAATACGGAACAGTCAAGCTTTGAGTTGGAAAGTAATTGAAACTGGTTATTTTTTGAGTGAGATGCTAATGGTCTAATCCAATTCAATGGTCTATGCTAAGCTAAGCTAAAAATATGATATCAGCCTAGAAATCGGAACTTTTCATAACTACAAAACAATCAAGCTTTAAATAGAAAAATAATCTAAACTCTGGTCATTTTTTGAGTCAACATGCTAAAGGTCTAATTTGACTCAATGATCTATGCTAAGCTAAGCTAAACGTATCACATCAGCCTAGAAAATAGGATTTTTTGTTTTCCGTCAGTCTTAGTACGCAATGTAACTACAGAACAGTCAAACTTTAAATAAGAAATTTATCAAAACTCTTTAGTCCTTTTTGAGTGAGATGCTAATGGTCTAATCCGATTCAATGATCTATGCTAAGCTAAAAGTATTATATCAGTCTAGGTATTTTTCATTTTCCGTCAGTTTTATTACTTGATATTACAACAGAACAGTCAAACTTTAAATAGGAAAATAATCAACTCTTTGGTGCTTTTTGAGTGAGATGCTAATGGTCTAATCTAATTCAATGATCTATGCTAAGCTAATATAAAAGTATTATATCAGAAAATAGGAACTTTTAATTTTATGTCAATCTTAGTACATGATAAAACTACAAAAGAGTCAAACTTTAAACAGGAAAGTAATATGAAACACTGGTCATTTGTTGAGTCAAGATGCCAATGGTGTAATCTGATTCAGTGATCTATGCTAAGCTAAAAGTATCATATCAGCCTAGGAAATAGAAACTTTCATTTTCTGTCAGTCTTAGTAGACCGTAACTAGAGAAGAGTCAAGCTTTAAAAAGGACAATTATCAAAACTCTTTGGTACTTTTTGACTGAGATGCTAATGGTCTAATCTACGGGTGTCCAAACTTGGTTCTGGAGGGCCAATGTCCTGCTGAGTTTAGCTCTAGCTCAAGCTTGCTTCAACACACCTGCCAGGAAGTTTCTAGTATACCTAGTAAGAGCTTGACTGCCTTGTTCAAGTGTGTTTGATTAGGTTTGGAGCTAAACTCTCCAGGACACCGGCCCTCCAGGATCAAGTTTGGAAACCCCTTGTCTAATCCGATTCAATGATCTATGCTAAGCTAAGCTAAGCTAAAAAGTATTATATCAGCCTAGAAAATAGGAACTTTTGTTGTCCGTCAGTCTTAGTACGCAATGTGATTACAGAACAGTCAAGCTTTAAATAAG